>NW_027673005.1:0-112824 GCF_964194105.1 Spermophilus citellus | reverse complement strand
AGCACGTTCAAGCTGTAATGTCTTGTGGGTTTGATTGTAGTTGTGATAGCTCTCCTGGGAGGAATTCCTTGTTGCCTGGCTCCAGGATCAAACCCACTTATGGTAGAGTTCCTCAGCTACAAAGGCAGAATATTGTGGCCACATTATAGTATTCTTTTAGAATTAGCCACATTGTAGCTGTGAGTGGACCATTTCAGAACTTGTGCAATACATGCTTGCTATTGATCTTGCTATTTTTATTACTTACTTTTAATAACATGGTACTTCTTTGTTAATATCTTTTTTTTTTCCTTTTGGTGCTAGGGATTGAACCCAGGGGCTCTTTACCACTAAGCTACATCCCCAATCCTTTTTATCATTTTTAGTTGAAATTTATTTATTTATTTTTTTAAATTTTGATATGGGATCTTACTAAGTTGCTTAGGGCCTTCCTAAGATTGGCCTTAAATTTGCCATCTTCCAGCTTCAGCCTCTGGAGTCACTGGGATTACAGATATGCCCTATATTATCCAGCTTTCAGAATTTCATTTTATAGAGCACAGGTCTTTAAAATGTCCTGGCTTGCTAATTTCTCAATTCTCGCCTGGTGTTCTGCTGCATTCTGACCCCCATTCACTCACCAGGTGCACCTACTCCTTAGCACTCTCTGACTCCCCAGGCTGCTCACCTCTACCTGGGCTCACAGTTGCCTTTGTCTCTGTTACATAGTTTGAGGCATGATTGCTTTCTGTCTAGGCACCCTAACCCATACTCTCAACATATTCACAATAGCGAGATTTTTGTATTTGGATACAAAAAAAAAAAAGAAAGAAAGAAAGATAGAAAGGAAGAAAGAAAAAATGAAAAGAAAGAAAGAAAGAAAAAAGATGCCTTCTTGAAAGTTCACACATGGACTGGAACCTCCTTGGGGTGACCCCATAGGACGGGCTCCACCACTGCGGCTCTGTCCTGCTAACAGTCATGTGAATTTCTGCCATTCTCCTTGCCCCTCTCCTGGTCATTAATTCAGAGAGCTCTGTACCCAACCCTGTTATTAAATTATCTGCTATTAAAATGATAAATTGGTTTCTGCTTCAGTAATTCAATGTGCTTGAAGACTACTCTTTCTAGAACCTTGCGTTTCTATTAATGTGTTATCTAAAAGGAAATATTTCTTACCCACGCAGCATATTTTCAAGAATTTGCTACTGGTATTATGAATTTGGATCCATTTTTAAAGATATTGCAGAGAATCTTTTAAAATTAAATACGTTTTCCACAAGTAAGAAATACAGGAATGCCTGCTAAAGAAAATGTTTAAAGAATGTGTGGTGAGTCAGAAAACTGAAAGGGACTTATGTCTTCATCTCTCCTTTAGACATCATTGTCTCATCTCCAGGGTCTTGTTTTCAGGCTGTAGCCAGGCTTGGGTTTTGCTCTTATTCCTTGAGCCTCAGCATGCTTTGATGCAGGGGATTTATTAGGGCTCAGTACTTCAGGCACTAGATAAAAACTTGTGTGTGATCCTGGGTGTGTGTACATGTATATTTTTCCAGGAATAGGTCCACAGATTTCATAAGATTTTCCAAGGGTTCTAAGTTCCCTTTTGTCTCATAAAATATAAGAGTTGCTGCTGTAGTAGAAAGGAAGTTTTGATTCTCTAAAATTCTACTCAAATGCAAGATCTACTATTTTTGCAACTTCAGATGAATATTGTGACTTTCTAATAGTTTCTCAAGAGTTCCCTTAAGATATCAAGTGGGCTACGTGAGACAAAATATGCAAGGCCCTAAGCCACAGTGGATGCTAATAACTGTTACAGAGACCTCTTTCTTTTACCGTAACATTGTTCCATTTCCTCTCATTCATTCTCCATTAGAGATGGAAACCAGCTGCTCAAATCTCTTTGCACAACTGTCTGTGTGCTTAAAGCACTTAAGCACACCCTTGCCTCCTTAACTATGGGTTAATTCCTTTGACCCTTCTTGGAAGACAGTTGTCAGATAAGAATTTTCTCAGTGGTTTGCCCACTTAAAACAACCTATCTCTGGAGGCAAGCAGTTGAGGGAAAGCTGGGTATTGTTAGCAACATAGCTCAGCCTCAAGCTTGGCTTCTTCTGGTTTTTACATGGCAGTACAGATAATTCTGCTTTGAAAGAAAGGTAAGATCACTTTCCATTGTGTGCTTATGTATCACACTGATGGTTCCCATCAGCCCTGAATGCCGTTTCCGCTTGGAATTAGGGAGTAAGTGATGAGGAACCACCATTTCTCAAGCGATGGGTAGTGAAGAAGAAAGAGTGAAGCAGCAATACTAGGAGAAGTTTGGGGAGACTGTTTGAAATTGTATCTAGGATTTCCAGTAAATCTCTAGCCAAGAAAAGCCAGAAATTAATATTCGAGACCAACCATTCAGTTATCTCTTTCCTTACTATGCAAAATTAATGTGGCAGCTTTTAAAAGCATGGACCTTACAATTTCAATGCTGCAAATTAAAAAAAAAAGATAAAAGAAAATAGTTATCTTTTAAAATAAAGAGCTGCATCAGAAAGGACCCTCTGCTTATTTATCTGTCCAAAGAGATAAATTTCAGATGCATAATGCTACAATCCTAAATTCAAGACCAGCAAATCACATTATTAACCATACATACTGAGAACAAACAGGCAACTCTACCAAAATAGATGATATTCAGAAAATCCAATCTACACTCAACTTCTCTTTGTTGTAGCAAATGGAATAATGTAGATGAAATTATCTTATAAATTATAGTATTGATCTGATTTATGGTTGACATTTTCCCAGAACAAAAGAAGCACAGAAAGTTAGGAACAGACTCTTGGAATCTGATATACAGGGACAATCCTGGCCCTGGTAAGTCTTGCCTAATGGGAAAGGCTTGAAGAAGAGAGAAGTGTTCTCTGGAAGGCCATTCTGTGGATAGACATCAGCTCCCTTTCCCTGTTAGTCACACAGTATCTGTGATTCTGCCCTCCCAGGGGTATTCATGAATACCCCTAAGTCTTTGGCAAAACTTTTTCAAAGCCCAAAAGTTTTCCTTGTTGTATGGGGGAGGAAATAGTCTGTGACCAGGACAGACAGGAGGAATTCATGCACCTGGTGAGCAAGGGAGAAGGGGTCAAGCAGATGTGACCATCATTATGAGAGAGGAAGTCAGAAACTGCCATGAGGCTCCCAAGTGTTCAGACATGTGGTGTATCCTGAGTTATGACAGGTAAAGTACCTTTTTTTTTTCAAAACCTCCATGTTTAAAAGTCTGTGTAAGGTTTTCCTGATATGCATTGTTTTAATTCAAATACAAGAGTCCTTTCTTGATTGGGGTAAAAACAAATGAAGGTAATAGGTCAGTAAGAAAGTCTCATAGAAGAATGTGATGTCACATGTTCTTAGAAGGAAACAGGTTGAAATCAGCTACCAAAGACAATCAGTGACCTCTTTTGCAGAAAAGGGAGTTAGAGAAGGGTGCAACATTGCAAGGTTAATAAACAACTTTTCATAAAAAAGGTAAAACCTGAAAAGTCCCCCACACTCCCACATACTTAAACACTTTAAAATCAATGTACAATATTAATTCTATCACTGCAATTTCCAGCAATATACCAATGACATTTCTCAAAGAACTAGAAAAAGCAATTCTAAAAGTCATGTGAAAAATAAGAGAAACAGAATAGCCAAAGCAAAGCTGAGCAAAAAGAACAATGCTGGAGGCATCACAATAGCACACCTGAAATTGTACTACAAAGCTATAGTAACAAAAAACAGTATAGTACTGACACCAAAACAGACATTAAGACCAATTGAATAGAAGAGATTCACGGAGATAAACCCACATAAATACAATTATTTGATACTAAACAAAGTTATTAAAACAAGTCATTAGAGAAAAGATAGCCTTTTCAACAAATGGTGCTGGGAAATCTGGAAATTCATATTCAAAAGTCAACTCAAAATGGATCAAAATCCTAGGAATTAGACCTGAAACTCTGCAAATGCTAGAAAAAAATATAGGCCCCACACCCAATATGTTGGCACAGGGACCAACTTCATTAACAAGTCCCGTAACACCCAATAAATAAATGAAAAAAATAATAAATGGGATGTTATCAAATTAAAAAAGATTCTTCACAGCAAAGGAGACAATAGCATGAAAAGAGGTGCCACTAAATGGAAGAAAACCTTTGTACCTGCTCTTAAGATAGAGCATTAATATCCAGAATATATAAAGAACTCAAAAAACTTAACACCAACACCAACAAAACAAAATAAAAACCAAATAACTTAATCAATGAATAGGCAAAAGAACTAAACAAATATTTCTCAAAAGAATAAATACAAAGGATCAATAATAGAGGAAAACATTTTTTACATCTCTCACCATTAGGGAAATGAAAATCAGAACTACATTGAGATTTCATCTTACCCCAGTCAGAATAGCAATTATCAACAATACAAAGAACAGAACAAGAAATGTTGACCATATGATCCAGTTATCTTATTCTTTGGTATATATCCAAAAGATCTAAATCAGCATACTATGCACATACAGCCACATCAAGGTTCTTAGTAGCACAATTCATGATAGCCAAACTATTGAACCAAAGAAGGTGTCCTTCAACAAGTAACAGATTTTTAAAATGTGGCCTATATACACAATGGAGTGTTACTCAGCCATGAGGAAGAATGAAATTATGGCATTTGTTGGTAAATGGGTGGAACTGGACTATCATGCTAAGTAAAAGAAATCAGACTCAGAAAAACAAAGGTTGAATATTTTCTCTAATTTGTGGAAACTAGTTCAAAAAAGGGGTTAAGGAGAGAGAGAAAGAGTGAAATGGAAAAGTTGGAAGGGGATTCCCTCAAAATAGAATAAGGATCCCTGGACTAGAAGAAGGAGACCAAGGGGGAGGGAGAAGGGATGGGAGAAGGGAAGAACAGCAGATGAATGTGACCTAACTTTCCTGTTTCATATGTGACTATACCCCTATATATTCATAATTAGTGCTTTCTGAATTATGAAAAAAAATCTAAAAGCTAATAGCAAAAAGATCACTAGGGTGGAAAGAAGAAAGCAGGAGGGAAGGGAGAGGGAAGATACTGGGGACTAAATTAAAGCAAAATATATTGCTTGTTTTTATAATTATGTCAAATGAATCCTAATGCTATGTACATCTAAAAAGAATGAATATAAAAGAAAAAAGTAATTTATGGGAGGTAAAAAAGAAAATAAATGTACAGGTCATTGTTTTGCAATAACAGAAAAGGGAGGATCATTGGAGGTTTCTCAACAACTTTACTCACACAATATTTAAGGAGAAAGAAAAAATGGGAAGGAGTGTTAGAGGAACCAATAGATCTTCTCTGAAGAGAAGATATTATGAGTGAATCTGAAGGAGACAAAAGTAGTCCAAAGAAATGGAAATTTTGATAGGCTGGGCTTTTCTCAAGACTCTATCCACAGTCACACTTGGAGTATTGAAAGTCCATGGGTCTGTCTGTTTTTCTTCTTAACTTGCCATCATTTTCTTTCTGAGGGACTTAAGAAAGATTCCTCAGACAACTTGGAATGGAACCACCACTTGACCCAGCTATCCCTCTCCTTTGTTTATACCCAAAGAACTCAAAATCAGCATACTACACTAATGCAACCATGTCAATGCTTATAGCAGCTGAATTCACAATAGCTAAAGTATGGAACCAGTCTAGGTGTCCTTCAATACATGAATGGATGAAAAAAATATGGCATATATTTTCAAAGGAATATTACTCAACTTTAAAGAAGAATGAAATTATGGCATTTGCCACTACATGGATGGAGTTGAAGAATATGATGCTAAGCAAAATAAGCCAATCCCCCAAAATCAAAGACCAAATATTTTCTATAATATGCAGATGCTAATTCACCATGGGGCATGGGCACTAGAGAAGAATAGAGTTACCTTAGATTAGGTAGAAGGAAGTGAAGGGAGGGGAGGGGAGTGTATGTGGGGATAGGAAGGATAGTAGAAAGAAACCACATTATTACTTTATGTATATATGTGAACATGTACACTCAGAAAAATGAGAAATTATATCCCATCTATGTATGATATATCAAAGTGCATAAATGCATTCTACTGCCATGTATAACTAATTAAAACAAATAAAAACTTTAAAAAAGAAATATACTAATTTCCTAATTTGTACTTTTGACTAATAATGCACTAGTTTATTGATATTAAATACACTGTTAATTTATGTAATTTTGTACTTCAAAATATCAGTGGTGCATAATTATTATATGTAATGTAATAATGAGATCCAATATGACATTAAGACATGTGCATACAAATAATGTAATCAGATCAATTTTGTTAACCAATAAGACCCCTTACCCTCCTCTCTTCCCACCCTAGATCTCTTTCCTCTATCCCACTGATTTTCCTTCTATTTTCATGCTATTCTTTTTTTTCTCTTGCTCTAGCTTCCTCCTGTGAAAGAAAACATGCAACACATTCTCTTGAACTCTAGCTTATTTTGCTTAACATTTAACATGATGCTCTTTAGTTCCATGTATTTTCCTGCAAATGACATAATTTTTCTCATCTTTTCCCCTCACCTCTTGCCACAGAATATATGCATCACTCCAAAAGGAGGAAACAGTATCTGAATTGTAAAGATTACTTTACTTAAAATCATCACCTACCTGTATTTTTGATGGAGGAAAACTTTGACTGATTTTATGCTAATTTTAACTATAGGTACTATACATAGGATTTATTTTTCACTCTCTCCTGATTTTAGCCAGCTTCTCTGTGAGTCAAAATGCTCCAAAAGATCAAATACTTTGAAATATGCAAGTCCATGGGTGTGTATCAGACACATACTGCTTAAAATCCCCCCAAAGTATTTTATTCATCTTTGACACTGTAAACCCCCAGCAGCCCAAGTCAGGGACAGTCCGTGAGAACTCCGGAGTTCTGGCTCCAGTGTCCTCTTGACAGTTCTGCATGTTCATATATTCCTACTGCATTTCTTCCGGAGTGGATAGCTGTCACTCAATCCCACTTACTGGTGGGGTGAGTGTGACATTCTCTGCGGGGTTAAATAAAAACTCTGCATTTGTCCCTCATTGTTAAGGTGGTGCTTTCCTTGGAATTAACCCACTGGCTTTAAAAAAATTCAGTCAATTTAGACACTATTTCCTTTACACATGGCGCTTTTGTTTCATTAATGCAACTAAAAGAGATGCTAACATGCCAGAAAAAGAATCTGTTGAATTCTGTAAAGGTATATAAAGTTTTCTAAAATCATGTAAAATGAAAGATATTCATACTTTGGAGCTTAACTTCCTAGTATTATCCACATAAATGACATGTGTGCACTGGAATTATTTTATCAATGGATATGTCTTACAACGGTGTCCTGAGACTGAGGCCTGCGCTCAAATGTGAACCTTCAATCTGCCAGGGTTAATTATCTGTGTAGAATGGCTAAGTATAGTTTGTGCATAGATCATTTTATGCACTACCTTTGTAGCAAATTGATTTAAGTGCCTTTTTGGAACAATTATTGGGCAGAATTGATTCGGTGGCCAGTAGATTGACTTACACAGCAAAATTGTGTCTGGTTTTATTCTGGCATCCAAATAGAGTTTTAAGCAAATGTAAGGGATGGTGGTACTGGAGTGCAGTTCTCCATCAACTCAAACTGTGAAATGCCATGACGCACATTATTAAAAGAGATTCAGTAAAGTATGATGGGTTAAAATACCCATTGACAACTGGCACAAAAACAAAGCATTTGAGCGACATTGTAAGTGGTAAATTTTGTCTCATTGAAATGGTATAAACTGACATGGTCAAGGTAGAATTGATGACATAGTCTAATCTCAAAACTTTCTGTTTTACAGATAATTAAGCAGTACAGAATGGATAGCTTTGTGAATAGTGTGTAAAACATGCATATTTTTGAAATTTTTACTTTTTTCTTTTGCAAACTACAAGCGTCTATATAGTCCCAGAACAAATTCACCCTGTGTCATTTAGACTTAGAATCCTAAGGGCAGGGATATTATTCCATCTGCTGCTGTCCCATCAGTCCTGTGAAATGCTCCGAGCAATTTTCCTCATCTTTGTAAGCCTCTGTTTCCTCTTTTAGTTAGAGATAACAGTATCTCCTTCTTGGTGTTGTGCATTTTAAGTCTGTAATCTTTGCAAAACTATTAGAATAATATCAGAGTAGAAACATGTTCCTACTCAATATATAAAAGGAGTGAACTGAATTTTAAACTGAGCTGTTTAAAAATTCTTTTTTTTTTTTAAGAGAGAGTGAGAGAGGAGAGAGAGTGAGAGAGGAGAGAGAGAGAGAATTTTTAATATTTATTTTTTAGTTCTCGGCGGACACAACATCTTTGTTGGTATGTGGTGCTGAGGATCGAACCCGGGCCGCACGCATGCGAGGCGAGCGTGCTACCGCCTGAGCCACATCCCCAGCCCTGTTTAAAAATTCTTCAGCTCCAATTTTTCCTTCTTTAGAAGATGCTCTTACTGGTTGTAAGCCCTGTATCTCCTATCATTTTTTCTTCATATTCTCTTCCTCTGTAGTCTCTCCTGTCATGCCCCCCCACCACTTGTCCCTCTTTGATCTCTTCTTTTTTCACCTTTTCTTTCTTACTTCAACACAGCTCTTAATCATTTCTTTACTTCCTGTATCAGGTGTAATGCTCTCTGCAGTGTGTCAGTTTCCTTTCTGCTCTGTCAACACAGTGTGCTTGGGAGAGCCATAGCCTGCACTGGGAGCAGTCTGCATCCCTGGTAAAGCTGACAATGGGGTTGATGTAGTTATGGGGTGCGTATCCCCGTGACCTCCATCTTCATGGGCCTACCTGTGCTAGCTCACCAAATTTAAAACTAGAAGTTGCCTTTCATATTTTATATCTGTGGAGAACTTTTGTTTGTATAAAATTCAGAAATCATGATATGAAAATGTGACTTTGTATCCCCTCAAAATGTTTGCTAGCTGCATAATCAAGGGTGATTCATACATTTAATGGAAACATTAGCTTAAAACTGCCTTTTAAAAATTACAAAATGGCTTCTGCATTCAGAACTCCGGATATGGGTTATGAACCTTTTATGCTCCTTTGTAATTCAGAAACTGTATATGATGAATTTAAATTTCCCGAATTTAAAATGTATCTTAATATATCTCAGAGCTTGCTGGAATTGTTTTTTAGTATTTATTGAGATTGACAGCAATATAATTCACAAATACTATATTTAACCATAAAAATTCCTCTTCTCACTTATCCTAAATTGTACTTTGATTGATATAATTATTGTGCTGAAGTTTTGCCTAAGTAGTAATACATCTTCCAAAACCCTGTTTGTTGGTGTATATGTATATATTAAAATGATAATATGTAGCATTTACTGACTGTTATTAATATAGATGAGACCCTGCACTGAATATCTCATCTAAATTTCCCAACAGCCCTATGAAATGTGCTCCAAATGTTAGTCTTAATTTATAGATTGGGAAATTGAAGCTTAGAGATGATTAAAAAAAGACTTAAGGTCATAGAGCTAATAAATGGAGCATCCAGGATAAAACTGTTAGATGATTAAGACAAAGATCAAGCCCTCAAGTTCACTCAAAATTTGGAAGAATCATGGTGAATTGCACACCACTATGGCAGGTCTAGCATATATATGGCATTTATTCTACAAAGTACTACACAAATTCTATCCAAACAATAGGTTGGTTCTGAGATCAATGATCATATCATTGCCATTTTACAAAGAAAGGATTAAAGGTTTAGAGAGATTGGATTGCTTGCCCAAACCACAAAGCCAGTACAAGGCAGAGCCCAGATGTGGATCCAGACATGCAAGTTTGAGTGACATGGCCCTTAAACCTATGCTGTAGTCTCCTGTCTGTCCACAGGAAGGCATATGATCATTTTCACCATGTGTATGCCACACTGAATTAATGTTGAAATGCACTGACTTTCAGCCCTTGTAACCCGACTTCTCTTTTGCTCCCTTTGGACATAGCTATGCTGTAAGGAATTCTAAAGAAAGATAGAAAGCATAATGGCAAACACCTCTCTTGGGCCTCCAAACTACTCCCAGTCTTGCTGAGTCCCTTGCCCTATGGCCCATAGGTACTCTTTGATGCCCAGTTATTCTGAACATGAGTTTGTTCTTTCTCTTGAATTGGCAAACATCTGTTATGTGAAACTCATTTTTTTTTCCTTACCCATACTCAGTTATTTGGATCTTCAAATACATAAAAATCATTTCTTCCATGAGATGTGTTATTTGATTAGATAGTTTAACATAAAGATTTTTATTCACTAAACTTTTTGAGATCAGAAATTTACCCCGAGATGACACGTACAGGTTTGCACAATTATTTCACATCCACAGTTATATTTCTTTCCTTTTCTAAAGTTAAAATCTTGTCAAATACTCATATACTGTTACTGAGTAGTTTCCAAAGTAGTCGATGGAAATACAGATTTATGATATTCCTGGTCAGACTCTAAGAGAGGTTAAACTGTGGAGGAAAATAAAATTACCAGTAATTAAATTTACAGGCAGGTTTGCCATCTAAAGCATATTTATTGCTTCATAGTGAAAGATAGTTTAGACACTTTCACATAAAGTGAATCCATTTTTACATGATATAGGTATTATACATTGCCATTTCAATTTATATAATTAAAATGATATCATTGCACTCTAAGGTTAATGGGATGCTCAACTGGAAACCATACGTCGTGGGCAATAAAATAGCAGCACTGCAGTCTTGGCTCTTTTGTTAAAAGCTGATGCAGTATTTCAGCACCAATAGATCACATTCTACCTTTTAAAAATCTTTAGAAAGGCTGGTCAAGAAGAAATAATGATTCTGAAAGTTGTCATTATTATTTTAGATATAGAAAATGAAATGAATCTATATAGAGTTCTGAGAACAAATAGATTTGAAAATCGTGATGATTTTACCCCCAAACTTCTCTATTTTTCTGGGGAACATGCCAGAGAATGCCTCAAGTAAGGCATCTTAAATTATCACTTTAGGATTTTGAAAATCATCAAAGTGTTTTTAAATCAGGGGAAAATAACAGCTTTCTAGTTTCTAATGGTTCTTAATTTTTCTACCTATATTACATGTAATAAGATATAGGTAAGCTATCTATATAACTAATCTCTGTGTATACCTGTCTCATTTATTCTCTTCCTCTCTCTAACTTATAATAGACAATACACATTCAGGAAGAACTATACATATACATTTTAATATTTATCTCTATCATCATGGATATAAATGCATAAGGAAAGTGATGATGGGAAAATATATCTATTTGTGTTTTTAAAATATAGTATTATCCTCAGTTCAAAACAAATGAAGAGGTATTTCTATAGCCAGTAACAGTTCTATTATCGTGCTGGGCATAGTGGTGCATGCCCGTAATCCTAACAACTTGGGAGGCTGAGGCATGAGGATCATAAATTTAAGTTCTAGTCTCAGCAACTTAACAAAGCCCTAAGCAACTTGCAAACATCTGTCTTTTATATGAAGCACATTTTTTTGAGAAAGATCCTGTCTCAAAATAAAAAGTTAAAAGGAAAGAGGATGTAGCTTAGTGGTTATGTGCCCCTGGATTCAATCCACTGCACCAAAAAACAAATTCTGTTATCATGATCAAAATAATATATCATGTGTTACAGTGCTGTAGTGAGAATATGGAGGTAAATGAAGGGAAGAGCAGGACTTTTGGTTCAGCCATTATAAATTATATCTCAATAAAGCTGTTAAAGTCTATTGAAAAAGATTCTCTGAAGCCCACGTTGTAAACATTTGCAAATTTGTTTTTCATGTCTTGATTTGTAGGTGTTTTCCAGCTGAAGTAGATCTTCTATTGGACACTTGTTCATAATTATCAAGAAACACTTTTCAGTTGAAATCTGCAAATTCTAGAAGGAAGTTGTGATTGTTGGCTCTCTTGGTAGACCTAAAGTTTTTATAATGTCAAATCTGAGTATACTTATTGATGTTGACTTTTTATAAAGTCAAAATTGAATACATGCATTAGAAATAGATACATTTGCAGAACAGGATAACAAAGCTTACTGTTCTGATAGAGTCAAATGGTAAAGAAGGTGGGCTCCAGTTGGTCTTGAACAAAGATTCCTGATACCTTCTTTATGTCTTATAAAAGGATGCTCATCTTTTGTCTTGACTGCCACTAAGATTAACTGAACATTACTAAATGATCTGCTTAAATCTTATAAAATACCAACACAATCTCTCTTTCCTTCTAATTAATCATTTACAACAAACTCTGTCCTATCCCATTCATTCCCCAATGATTATAACAGTAATACACCTGTGCTTTCATTTTCCCATGCTTCTTTAGAAATCACACCCCCTTCTTCTTACCCAGCCATCCTCACCGCTGCCCCTTAGACCCAAGTCACTGTTTTTCTTGCAAAAGCATTTTTCTGATTTGTATGACACCTCACTGTTAAAATGTCCCATTGTTATTCTTACCCAGGCAGGTAATCATGTGTGCTTGTCCTTTATTCACATGTGTGGGATTGGTCTTTTATGTTATATTACAGACATTTTTTAAAGAGAAAACAGGATCAGATTCATGATGGGTCTCAAGAAATGGGTGGTGCAGTTCCTGATGTGAAGGTATGAAGTTGGCGTTCAAAAAGTGACTGTTGATTGGTACCCAAGTGTTTTGGACTAAATTTTGAAACCAATGCATGTCACTGGATCCAGTCTTGAGAGAATTAAAACTGAGACTGAAACTATAGTTTAGGCTAAATAGAGACTTTTGAAGACTATCTTCCATTGAAAATACAAGGTACCTTAATGGCACAACAATATTTACTTTGACATCACCTTTCTCTAATGATCCCATTAAAGACTTTGGATTGCAAAGATAATATGTTAACCATATCTTAGGGAACCAAAGAATAAGCACATCATTGTCTTATTTTGCCAAAGTCGATAACACATTCATATATTTCCTAAGGAAGACATCAAGTACCTGTTAAATAAGTAATTTTCTTGAGAACCTAAATGTCAATAAGTATAATGCTCATTTTCTTATTATTTATCGGCATTTTAATTTATGTTTTATTGGTCATAACCAGGCATTGCATTAGATAGTCAAGAAATATTGATGAATTATTCAGTATCTATTCTTAGGGGAATTTCCAGTTTTTGTGGGATGTGTCAACAAGTAAGCTAGCTAATACAACCCAGTACAATATCACTTAAATATTTTCTGTTACCAGAGTATAAGGAAGGGAGCCTACTCCAGTATTTGGATATTTCAGAGAAAATTTTTAGATGAACAAATGTTCAAATTCTGCTCTGGAGAGTGAATAGGAGGATTAACCAGTGAAGAACAGCATGTTCTCTCCAGACAGAAAAAAATATATATATATATTGCAAAGGCCTGGCATGGAAAAAAAAAAATGAATGGATGCTAGATTGTATATGCCTTGATATTCCAGGAATTCACACAAAAACTTAAGAAATTCCACAGAAATTTTTTTTTGGCTATCATCTACCATCCCCAACACTTCAAGCAGCAGCAAACTCTATTTCCACCTTGATTCTTTCAGGATTTTACATTTTCAAGTGGATATTTTTGTTCAGTTAGGTAGTATAATGATCACTCATCTGCTTTCTTTATGTTATCTTTATTTTATTTCTCATAACTTGCAGTATGTTTACTATATGTGGCCCAGGATAAATAGTTTTTAAAATGAATAAGATAATGGAAATGCCAAAGGTACCTTGTGCTAGTGTTTCTGGGTGCTGAGACTAGGTGAGGCACCTCACACCTGCACATAGAACATGTCAGATCATTACATCCTTACAGGGACCCTAACACAGCAATGTTCAGTATATTTTCTAGAGAAAATAAAACTTGACTCAAAGAACCTCAGTTGACCAAGATCTCATGGTCACCTAGTTTGCAAAGAGTAAAGGATTTCTATGCAAACCTGCCTTTTTCCAGGCCTGTCCTAGTAACTCCACCTCCAGGATTCCACTTCATGCATCTGAGGTCTTTTCAGACCATTGTATTCCTCCAGGAATTGAGAAATGACAGAAAGCAAGAGTTATCCTAAAACATTATCATGGGCTCAGTGGCCCTTCTCATAAAAGGCATACAATGAGGTTGTATTCATTGTCATACAATGTGTGTCTCTGATTACCTTGTGACTATATCCAGTTAGGTTCTGTTTCTGTAAATAACTGAATTGGTAATGTAAATATCGTTTGAAATGATGGATGTTAACATTAAGAAAAGTTATAGATACATTTTTTATAGAGAAAGAATAAAAGTTCTTTTCATTGTGATTTTTTTGCTATTTCAAAATTTGTGTCCTGATTATAAGATTTACATTACATGAAAAAAGTTTTTAAGGTGGTATTTCAAAAATTTTGGAGATGGATGTTGGTAATGGGTGTATGCTAATGTGAATGTGGATCTAATGCCAGTGAACTATTTGTCCACATTAAAGATGGTTGAATTGACAATTTTTTTTATTGTATATATTTTGCCACCATAAAGTGGTCTTTCTTGTTCAGTATTCTTTTTTGTTAAGAGTTCTCTCTCTCTCTCTCTCTCTCTCTCTCTCTCTCTCTCTCTCTCTCTGTGTGTGTGTGTGTGTGTGTGTGTGTGTGTATCCATTCTTCTTGGCTTTAATGGCACTACCCTTTTTGTTACTGTTTTTACACCATATATATCCCATCCAACTATATTCAAATACACAATACCATGTTTATAAACCAGACTAAAACTAGAATATATCATTTATGAGAAATATTCCAGTCAGCTACTAACATGGAGTTCAAGACCATGGGTGTAACAGTTAGCTGGTACACTAGTAAAAATCCAGATTCCTGCACCTCTCCAATGGGGATTCTCATAATATTTCTAAAGTGTGTCCCAGAGGTCTAATTTTTAATGAGCCTCACTAGATAATTCTTTGAGACCACAGTTCCATGTTGATTGAATTATAATGCAGAGAGCAAGACCTCTACATAAGCCACCCTGTCTGAGGTGGCACAGTAGTGTTTTGGAGTATGAGCTTTGGAGAGAAAAGAGAGCCAAGTTCAAATCCCATCTCCAATGCATAGATAGGAGCAGTATGGCATCAGGTGAGTTATGTAACCTTTATAATCTCAGTTCTTCATCTCCAAAATTAGAGTAAAAGAGTAATCCTGATGTGATTACAAAAACAATTTAGTAAATGAAACAGTTTTGCCTGGAAGTTAGTAATTGCCCAATAAATGTTGAGGGATTACCAAGTTACACACTTTTTTACACACACTCTTTTACACTTAAATATCAATGGAATCTTAATGCTTCTCAGTCTGTTATGTTAAAATCTTCTGTCCACACTCTGTTAAGATCAAGAAGCATATTAAGGAATATTAGAGTTTAAGTAAGCATGCTAAGGCATATTAGAGATTAAAAGAAAAATACAAACTTGTGTTGCTACTATGTTCAGTAAAGAATTCAGTTGCTGAATTCTACAAGTTGCTTCCAGTTCTCAGTGAAGGAAACATTTCAGCAAAGAAATAGCCCCCTAACAATGCTAATTTATATCATCTGATCAAAGAATGTTCAAACAACTTCTCTAAAGAATTCTATGAAATCCTGGAAGAGGAAATACATACTTAAAAGGCACAGAATTTGTACTGAGAAGCAGCAGTTAAATCTATGGTGAAAGCATACCACAAAAGAAACAGAAGTATCACAGAGCAAAGGCTGCATCGGAGTTATGCTGTCAGTCAGTGCTTTTGAAAATGTGAAGCAGAGAATAGAAGTGAAGTGAGAAGACACCACAACTGATTCCCCATTTACAAATATGGAAATCTGGAGTACACTGAGCCTTGTTCCTTGGGTAGAATACCCAGACAGTTTCAAATTTGGCAGTGTATGACATGCTATCTGAAAGGAGACTTTGGTACAGTGTGTGGTTCAATTCTCATCATGATACAAAGACTCTCTAATCTCTGTTTCTCTTTCAGCTCTCTTTACTGAGCTCTAGTCTTATATCACCAGTGTTGTAGTTTGTGAGACATTGCTGTGGCCTCTGCTGCATTGCCAATATGTCCAACAAACTGCTCAGAAACCCAGTAATCTTTCCTGGTTTTCCTTAGTTGCATCTATATAAGAATTTTGTTACTTAATAAGGACTCAAATCACAGACTTGTATGTGACAGCTCTTTCTCATGAACCTACATCCAGCGGGTTGCTCTCTTTTGTGGGCTTTTCTCCTGAACCTCTTTTTCTTTCCCTCCTTTGTCCACATGTCTGCCAAAGGCCTGTCAGTTTTCCATTATTTCCTCAAAACAAACTAAAACCCCTGTCTTTACTTGTTATATTTTCTAAGAGGAAAGACAGCTATCTAAGAAAGAAATTCAACTAAGATGACTTTTAAAATTGTATTGTCTTTTTAGTTGACACATTATCATTGTACATATTTGTGCAGTATAGTGTGATCATTCCAATCTGTGTATGCATGCGCAAAGGTCAAATCAGAATAATTAGCATTTCCATTGCCTTATTGTTTCTTTGTGTTTGGAAACTTTGAACTCCTTTCTTGTAGTTCTTCATAAAATATATAACAAATTATTGTAAGCTATAGTCACTTTACTGTGTCAAAAATCATTAGGACTTATTCCTTCTATTAAAACAAAATTATTGAAGTATTGTAATAAATGCATGTTAAGTTGCCTAGGAAGCACCAAAGGGGGAGCAGTTGACTCCCAGGTAACAAAAATAATCATGCCTTAATTTTATTGTTATTCAATGATGCAAATACTAATTTATATTATTTTGTACCAAGGAAAACAGCCCTAGGAGATATGCATATTAGCTCCTTTGACAGATGAGCAAATGGGAAGAGAGACTAAAGGCTTCACACAGCTCTGCACACCTAATAGATTTTAGAGCTCTCTGATCTAGGCTTAGCTGAGGAGTTTGAGAAAAATAATGTTAAAAAGGTACTACCTGTGTTGGGTCTTGAACAAGGTTTAGATCCCCATCTCATGGTGATAGGAAATAAGTGCTTAGATGAAAAGAAATACACTAAAGCTGAGATAATAGGAAGGTGGTTCTGAAAACAGTGAACTAGGAGTATGAGATTCATGAGTGAAGGACTGAAATGGCCCAGCAATTGTCAAGAAATGTCCTGAAGTAAGAAAATGAATGATGTTTCAAGAAACCACACGGGGGCCAGTGTAGCTGGAGCAAAGTAGGTGGGGGTGAGGGGGTGGGAGTAGAGAGAGATAAGGTCAAAATGATGTGTCAACCAGCTTATTGTGGAACTTGCAGACTTTAGACTTTAGTGTTGATTTGAGCTTTCCTTTGTAGAGAGGCAAGACATCTATAAACAGTTTTGATCAGAGAAGACATAATACATGTTTATAACAAGGCAAGAGCAGGAGCAGAGGGTTGTTGATGGCTATTAAGCCTTAGGAGATGATGTGGGGAGAAGAGGTGCAAGAAAGTCAAATTCTGTATATTTGCTGAAGAGAATTCACTGGTGATTGGAAGTAGAGTATAGGAGAATATAAGGTTAGTGTCTCTGCAAATACAATAAGTAAGACTTCAGGCGGAACTGATTTGATACAATTTGGTTTTAAAATATAACAGTGATACTCTTGTGGGAGGTCACTGGAAGGGATTATACATCTTGGCAGTAGGATCAGATTGGAATCTCTGCCATCTATGAAAGTGCTGATGAAGGTTGATAGAAGTTCTCATAGTGACCGACCATGGCAGTAGAGAATGGGAAGAAGGAGCTTGAATGTATACATTGTTGATGTATTTTAGTGAAAGGTACTAGAAAAGAGATGGTCTAAAATTAGAAACGCCAGGGTTTCACAACTGGCCATGAGGACCACTTCTCAGATGTGGTTTATAAGGTCAGTATCTTCCCAACATGTCAAATATAAAGAATCTAAATTCTTCCCTATTTCTAGCTGCTTTCCTTCACCCTCATTCATTTTTCCTGTGGAGATTACCTTCAGAATGGGACATTCTTTGCAACTTTTTAAAAATTACTCGTCACCTCAGAAAACAAATAAACCAGGCTTTTATGTTCATGTTCTTCAGTATCTTAAAATTTCTGTGGAAAATCCCATATCATGAATGAGCACTGGCAATAACCTCTTAACAAAACCCGCATAGACCCCTCATCTTCATGCTCTACCCTCCCAATTTCTGCATCGCTAGCACCCTGATCTTTTCTACACTTTCCATTTTATGATTCTATTACTCAGAAAACTGCAGTGGTTCCCAGCTCTACCTGAGATGACAGTCACCTCAACTTACAGTGACGACCTTACATTTGGAACTAAGCCCAACTCCCAACTTTATTTCCTGAAGTTCTCTGAAAGATATTGCCTTGTGCATGGGAGCCCTGCCAACTCTCTGAGACGCTGCTTGATACCACCTCTTTTATGTTTTCCCTGCCTACTGTAAAATTCAATTTGCAGATTAATCTTCCTAAAAATCAACTCCAATCAAGCCATTTCTTTCCTCTGAAACAAATTTTTACACTCTATTGCCTGGTGATATAATTACGAACTCCTCCCTTGGCAGCTCCATCTCGCAGACTCAGTAGTTCTGACTTATTTTACTCATTTTACGCAATTCACAGAACAATACTCTCCTATTAGTATGTCTCCTGGTGCCTACAGTGATCTTCAAGGAATGGAGAAGATGAGATTGGGGGCAAATAGCTGGGTCTCCAAGTAGGATATTTGTAACATGCATGTAACCAACACCTCTGTGGGGCTGGTTATGAGCCAGGTAATTTTAGCACAGTTTAAAAGTATGAACTTATTGAATGCACCCAACGATTTTATGAAATAGGCACCATTATTGTTCCATTTTACAGATGAAGTAGTGGAGGCACATGGAAGGTAAGCATTTCTGTAGATCACTTGATTAGTAAATGCTTAGGATTCATCAACTGTGTCTAAGTCTGTGCTTTTATTTATATTTATTTATTTACTTATGGTACTGGATATTGAACTGAAAGGTGCTTTCCCACTGAGCTATGGTCCCAGTCATTTTTATTTTTTATCCTGAGACAGTATCTCACTAAGTTGCTTAGGACTACTAAGTTGCTGAACCTGGTGTTGAACCTGTGATCCTCCTGCTTCACCCTCCTGAATTGATGGGATTACCAGCATGCACCACCATGCTTGGCCTGAAGCCTACGCCCTCATTGGCTCTAGAATGCTACCTTTCTCTTTGGATTTCTCCCACTTACAATGTATAAACCCCTCCCCTAGACTGGAGGCTGAGAATTGTTGAGCAAAATCATTTTTAAACATGTTTCAAATAAGAATTCCTTTTATTTTGAAGGTGGCTTTAGTCAACTACCCTCCAGTAACTATTGCCTCTCTGACCTCCTCGATCATCTTTCTCAGACACCAGTCACACTTTACTTACCATGGACATCTTCCTTGTTCTCAAACTACATGTTGTGTTGATAGATAGATAGATGATAGATAGATAGATAGATAGATAGATAGATCTCAAACTAAAATTGCCTCTCAAGCTGAGAGCCCACAGCATGGTCTACTCAGGGGGTAGCCACACATAAAACATTAAACTTAAAAGAATCAGCTTTGAGACTGACAGGCTCTCACAATCTTGGAAAAAAAAAGGAAAGATTGGTAAATATTAGCCAGAGAAAGTAATTCCATTGCCCTGGGATTCTGCCAAAGGTAATCTTTAAAAAGTCTGAAATCAAATTCAGAAGAAACAATGTTCTCACTAAATTTCAGTGTTCCTCAGTGAACAACCTAAAGCCATTCCCTAACTTTCCTCCCACCCCCCAGGACCCCAGTTGAGAACATGACTCCAGGGTAAGACTGTGCCTGGAAACAACCAAGCTGAGGCTGCAGGTGGGAAATGCAGTGGCCTCAGGCTGGGAGCAGGCCACCTCTGAAGCAAACACCTCTACCATTTTTATTCACCTTCTTGCTCTCTGAAGTATTCTTCCTCTAAAAAGTGGTGTGTGTGTGGGGGGGAGGGGGGATTAGAAAACACAGACTTTATTACCCTACATACACGTATGATTACAAGATTGGTGTGACTGCACCACGTGCAACCAGAGGAATGAGAAATTGTGCTCCATTTGTGTACAATGTGTCACAATGCATTCTACTGTCATGTATAACTAATTAGAACAAGTTTCTCGTTGCTGTTCTTTTGTTATAACTGAAATATGTGTGCTGGAAGAATGAATGTAAAGTAATTGATTTGAAACAGAAAAAGCATCAAAGCCTGGAAATATAGAAACATGAGAAATGACTATGAATTAAATCTTTGAAATGGTTTTTAGTTCTTTCTTTGGTTCGTACAAGTCACCTTAGCAAAATATTTTAATAAAACCTTGTAAAACAACAACAAAAAGAAACCAGGGACTTGGCTGGATCAACAATAGTCAAAATGCTATGAGTAGTTATCAGAAAGCGTTATAGATTTATATTAATTTAAATTCTTTTCTTCCCCTTCATTCCTTATTACCTTCTGATTTTTCTTCCTCTAATTTCTCTTTGCTTTCTCTTTGCTCCTAGTCTCATTTGAACACTGTTTCTGCCATCAAATCTTTTAAATATGTCCTGTTAAATATTTTTAACTAAATGTAATTTAAAAAAGGAAGTCAGTCAGTCTGAATCAATGACAAGCTGGAGAAATAAGCAATTTTTAAGGAAATGAAGTGTTATTACTCTTAGGGATGTACTAAACTATTGAAAACAGTAACTAGCTGTGTCACTTAGGAAATGGATGGCTGCTTTACCTCCCATAGAAGCACATATTGTAAATTTACTCCTTGAACCTAAATATGAGTTTCTTTTTTTTTTCCTTTTGGCTGAATACCTTCTCTCTTTAAGGAGATTAACATTTACTCCTTTACAGATTGCTTAGCAAACATTTTTATTTGAACAGTGAAGCTATCAAGATATAAATGCAAATTTCAGTTAAAAACTTGGTGCTAATGAGGTCAAGACTACACACTAAATCTCTGTGTCTGCCAATTAGCTCCCTTCTTTGCCTGGCTACAAGTGTGTGGTTGACAGGTCTGGTCATAAGCAGCTTTGGAGGACAGGATGTGGATGAATCAGTCCATGTGCTTCCACATATTAGAAGAGGGCTCTGTTTCTGTCTGCTATGCACTGTGGTCAGTAGCTTTATTTCTGTTTGTGAGAATTAGTGATTCTTAGAAATTTAAAGATAATTGTAGAACCCTCATTGTTATATTAATAATGTATCTATTATGCCAAGTCTCTGTTCTCTGCTAATGTTATTTAAAGCTAGAAGTTAATTTTCTGTTTTCAGTGGCATTTTTTTTGCATGTGTATTTTTACCGTACTCATTAAGGCTAATAATAGTATGGGAATTGTTAACATTGCCTCTGAACTCTTTAAAGAAAAATAATGATCCACCTTGTGAGCTTTTGAGTGAGTTTTGCAAAGTTCTCATTCCAACTCACAGAGTGCTTTTTTCCTTGATTCAAATGTATTTTTCAATTAAATTAAAATGCAAATATAGACAGACTATGTTTATGGCTATAATTATTTAAAGAAGGTTTTAAATCAACCTACTATAAATATTTCATGTACAACTTCATTTTATCATTGGGCTGGTGCTGCCATGTTCCATTTGCAAGATTACTTAAAGTGCTATGAAAACTTAATCATCCTGTCCAGGGTGTATCACTTGGTATCCACCTTCCGGATGGAGGAAGCAAAAGTGAGCATCTTTCCTATGTTCTTTGTAAGTTATATCACTGATGTTGGAGCACTAGGAAGTACTAAAACTTCCAAACACCAAAAACTGAGTTATAAAAAATTGATCATTTATTTATTTTTTTTAAAGAGAGAATGAGAGAGGAGAGAGAGAGAGATTTTTTTTAATATTTATTTTTTAGTTCTCGGCGGACACAACATCTTTGTTGGTATGTGGTGCTGAGGATCGAACCCGGGCCGCATGCATGCCAGGCGAGCGCGCTACCGCTTGAGCCACATCCCCAGCCCTGATCATTTATTTTAAAGGAATATTTTATTTTTCATAACTGAAGCAAGATTTCAATTAAAGTATCATATTTTATAATTTATTATAAAAATTAAAGATCTGGAGGTATACCTCAACAAACTACTCTTATTCTAACCTTTAGTTTGTATTAGAAATGTAAAACATTTGTATTGGAAAGTATTGCTGTGCATGTAATAATGATATTTTCAAGTCGTTTTTTTTCCCCCTGATATCCTATCACTCCTCAAACATTTGGTGAAAATAATTTTAAAGTTATATTTTATAATTTGTTCTTTATCTCTTTTTTGTCATTATTTTTAGTGATCTGAGTGAAAACCAAATTCAGGCAATTCCGAGGAAGGCTTTCCGTGGGGCAGTTGACATTAAAAATTTGTAAGTATACATATTTAAATTTTTTTTCAGTAACATCTGTTTTTGAAGCTAAATATATATTACATAAATTTCTAAATCCTAGCTCAGGAAACGTTGAATTCTTGCTATTTGAAAAGATTCTCATTTGGAAGATGTCTGGAAACTGAAGTCATTATCAAATTCATTGAAAACTAATGAAACAATTTGATAAAAATATATTTACAACATATTTTCTTCCCCTTTTCTGCCAGCCACCTACAGCCAATTCTTTTGCAGTTGGTATTGGTATTTACTGGAAATTCAGAATCTGAACTGTTTTATTCAGGGTGGAGTAGATAATATTTTCTTGTAAGAGATACATATAACCTACAAGTTTTCTAGAGTTTTTCGATTAAATGTCAAAAGTTTGAAAATGAGAAAATTATGTCTTCCTGTTTGTTTCATGAAAGAACGTGTATATGTTCTTTTAAAATAAAAAAAGAAGAGTATATGTCTGTATTTTTCTTTGATAAATCTTTAATCTGGTTTCTTGTGTTGAAATGTTTTCTAAGTGCTTATTGCTCTTAAGGTATATATCAGATTTAAGATCTCAATGACAATTCTAATATTGTCGATATATATCTTTATAAATTTTAAATTGCCATATTAGTCTTTTGAAATGATGGTTTTCAGTTGACTATGAATGCTAGGACATAAAATATCTTCTTAGCTTTTACGCTAGTTTGAACTATAGTGGGGGGAACCCCTGTGTGCTGAGATTAACTATCAGCAATCCAATATTTTTTAGCAAGTAATAAACAGGGCAGGCACTTTTTCAAGAATGAACTTATATTCAGAATTCTCCTTGGAGTGATCCAGTACTATTTTTCCAGTAGCAAAAGTGAAACAGATGTTTTTCCCTGTCAAGGAAGATGACTGTTTACGAAGCTACTGATTTCTGCCTTTACATCTTCTCCTGGATATAAATGGGTTTTGTATTAAACTTGTACTTTCTAAATGTACAGGTAAAGACAGAAAACTACAGCTTGTAGGTATAAAGGAATATAGCCATTAAAATCATGACCCCAGGATTTTATGAGCACTCACGTTAAAGGGATTTCACTTGCCCTCTTTTTATCTTCGCCAGTCAGGGCTTGGAGGACTCGAGGTAGATTCAGTGAGGAAGGATGCTCAAATCTGTCACTGTCTGGTTAGAACAATGTAAGCACTGGGTAGCATCTACTCATGCTTTCATTGTGTTATTGTCAAATATAGCAGTGGCTAGAGTTGCTGTCCCTTGGGAATGTATTTTGCAATCTTACAGGAATATTATGTCTAAGTTTTTAAAACAGTGGCTTTTAATAGTCTTTGTCAAAATGTTCGGATAATCCAAATATACAGAAGCCTTTCATATATATATATATATATATATATATATATATATATATATATATATATTAGAAGTAGAGAAAGTCATGGGGGACTTTTCATATGTCCTCTTCATTTAGCCTTATAAACAAGATAAAAGATTAAGAGGGGAAAAAGTGAGATGGTAGCCAATTGCTATGAGGAAAGAATATTTAAAGTCATTTTCCTTTTGCATGCATGAGTTTTCCCAAATTTAAAGACTGTATTATACATGCCTTCAGATGAATTCACAATTAGAGTCTCTGGAGTATTTTTGGAGTTGTTGTTGTTGTTGTTGTTGTTGTTGTTGTTGTTTGCATTTGTGGACATGAATGAATCCATCAACTTCACTGAGCTTTTCTTCTCATTTTTATAAAATAAATATGATAGTCTCTTGGTTTTATTTGTTGTTATTAGAAAAATAAGATATGTGAAAGATATTTCAAAATAGTAACATGCTATGGGAAGATAGCATATCATTCTACAGATATTCAACTGATCAACTGCTAGAAGATATCCATAAAAAATGTACAGATGAATTGCGGTGTTAGAAGTGGGTATGATTATTCTATTATGAATCAATCAGACAGAGTTAAAAATGAAAAAACAAAAGTATGCTAGAAGGTACTGAATTAATATACACAGTATTCTGATTTATAAACAAGATAATAAGTACTATAGGGGTTGAGAGAAAAAAGATAAAAGCATTGCTTGAAGTCATCAGTGAATGTTTGGAGGAAGAGTTCATGAAAGAAATATAAATCAATGTAAGGAAAATGGCTTATATTGTGTTTTGGTGAAGAATAGTAGGTAAAGGTGTGTTGAGAAAGAATTTTTGAAGGAGGCTGATCAAGGTCTGATTTCAAATATTGATTAGATTGGAAGATAAAAACCAAAGTGCAGTGGTGTGTGTGTGTATGAGATGAGAAATTAAATGTGACAATTTTTTTTTCTTTAAGCAAAGCAGCAGTGGGGAGAACACAGGGAACTGAATATGGGGACGATGACTAGAGCAGAGCTCAAGTAATTTCTAATCTGAGGATACATGTTGCTATGGATGAAAAGCAGAAATTCAGTCCATAACACCTCTCAAAAAATGCTTATCAAGGTATTTCTTCCGTCTAGTGACATTCACAGGACTCTCCCTAAGAGGAGCTGTCTAAATTCACCTTTTTTCTTTCATTTTACTTCTATGGCTGTGTTTGTGCTTCTTATGTTTCAGTGCCTGATTCAGGCACCCACTGACTCTTTCCTGAATCCACCTATGCTGCACAAAGTAAAGTAGAGTCATTTATCTGCAACAATCTATTCTTGCTTGTGGGCTTTTTCAGCTTAGAGCTCTAAAGATTTGACAACACATCCAAATTTATCCTAGACTTCCCAGCTCTTTAGGACTCGTTATACATGTACCTATTTCAGCAAATCTTTGAATTCCTTGACATTTTGGGCTAAATTTGGTGCACATGTGTGCTTACAGATTTTTCCAGCAACAGAGAGTAAAATTTTTTCCAACTTCTCCTCGGGTCCATGACTCTGAATAAGACTAAGACCAAGTGCTTTCTCTTATATGACAAGGAAAAGTGCTTCTGGGGATACTTTTCCATTGTGCATTTGTTTCTTAACTTAAGACAAGGCTTTGATGAGGAAGGCATCATCCTTTATTATAATCAGTGACATAGCACAAGGCAAAGGTGTGTAATTCTTATTAATTAGAGGTTGATCTGGAATTTTGGTTGTTCATTTGGTTTTGCCTCTCTTATTTTCTGAGGTCATCTAGTAGAGTGATTAACTTATGTTTAGAAAAATTAATGAATACATTGATTGCACAGGAATTCTGAATCTGATTTATAGCAACTATGCATATTCAACCAGGATTTTTAGAAAACTTTAAAAAATATGTCTCCTTTTGAAGCCCCACAGATAAATAGTTTAATAAAGATTTCTGAAATAAGCTAGGTCTTTAGCAGTGATGAGGAAATGACAACAGTGTTAATCCTATTAATGAAAATACCTAAAAATAAATGGTCATAGTTTTTCCAGGGTAAACCTATTTAAACTTCATTGTGGACAACTGGGTCGTTACTCTTGCCTCGTTTTTAGTTCTGAGCTTGAGACAATGAACACATATTCATAAATAAAACAGTCTGTGCAAGCATTATGGATACTCAGTGGTGTCTGGCTCCCCAGCCACTGTTTGACATTGACTCACTATCTGAGTCCCTGGATGCCCTCAGTTCCTCATCTGCAATGGCTATTGATTCTTTTCTCCCTCCTTTCTGCTCAACCTCAAATGTCATACTACCATGAATACACAAATCACAGCACTTCAAGGACTCAGAGAGCTGTAGGTGAATTAGGACATTATGTAATCATGCAAACATAATTATAACATCAAAAAGAAAATGTTTCAACCCTCATCACGGAATAGTAAATCTGTACAAGCTCACCTGCCTTTTGCAAATGAATTTAATCATTGATGACTCTGAAAATTTTACTCTTGCTGGTTGTTCTCAGTGCATCACGATTTCTAATGGCAAGAGAACATTCAAAAAATACTAATGAATGCTACATATTTTTAAAGAGAGATTATTTTGATTCTCAATTAGGCAAAATTGATTGTCTGATGCTGTATCTCCATAACAATGTCCTCCTTTTTTCCCTCAGGATGTTGAGAAGTAAACGAATAAGCTGTGTGGGGAACGACAGTTTCATAGGACTCAGTTCTGTGCGTTTGCTTTCTTTATATGACAATCAGATTACTACGATTGCACCAGGGGCATTCGATACTCTCCATTCTTTATCTACTCTGTGAGTATGAAAAGAGCATCTTTATTTATGTGTTATCAACTCAGCATATTATATTTCTTACTTTTATTAATAGCATTTAGCATATTATTAAACATTTCATAAAAATGTGATCAAGGACTTAGATATTTAAAAAGGACACATTTGTTCATGTTAAATTTAATTTTTATAAATATTACATTAAATTAAAAACATATTCAATATTTTCTGTCCTTTTTTAAATAATGGGATCAATATGAAAATTAATTTCTAAACTTTAAAAATATTGCAACTTGACAACATTTGCAAATAAATGAAATTTTATATTTTTTCTCAGTGTTCTCATGTTGAAGTATTTTCACTCATTTTTCTCACATTGAAGTATTTTCAGTATACGTCTCATAAAAACAGAATTGATAGGCTATTGCCAACAAACTGTGCTCAAAAGAATCATTCATGATGACAAGAGATACATTAAGATAACCAGACCAACAATAAAACCTGTTCACTAGAGGACATTTACTATAATATTAGGAAAATATTGAAGAAATAGGTTGAGTCTGTGCAAGAGTGTATTTTATGTAGACAGTTTGAAAATAAAAAAAAAAATTGTAGGTCTATACACAGAACTTGGAAAATGTCAAAAAAAAAACCTCCAAAGAATATATTTCAGGCCTTTGGTATATCAGTGTCTGAAAAACAGTGCTAGGAATTATGAATTATACCTGATGATTTCCTGGAAATGCTGTTCTCCAAATATGCTAACCTAACTCAATAGGAGGGGAATAAAGACAGAGGGCATGGGGAAGGAGGTTTAACATACCTCAAATCACTGAAGAAGTCATTTGAGGGAAACATCCATCCATCAATAAAGTACTTAATCCTTTTTCCACATAAAACTTGACATTTTACATGGAGTGACTAATTTGTGCATATTAAAGATGGCATGTTTATAAATAATGGGATTGTCAATAGGTTTGTGCTGAAGTGGTGAGATGCCAAAAGTATTGAGATTTGTAGAAGTAAATTCATTTTTATAACTGGCATTTAATCAACTCAGCTGTCAGTTTAGATAGGAAACCTATTCTCTGGAGCAAATAAGAGATGGGAATCTTGAGATGACAAATTAATGAAATAGCTGTTGTCAGGTTAAACTCAATAATATAAGGTAATCAGCCTTCATCTTTATATTAAATTACTGCATTATCAGTGCAGGGAAGTTTGACAGTAAGTCAGATTTCTGACAAGTTTAAACTATTTCTAAATGAGATATCTATCAGGACCCACTGCATAAACTCCAAATTGCTGTCTTCACTCTCTTTTATACATGAAAATTATTTGAAGAATTCTCTTTTCTGCAAGTGTTGTTATTGTTTAAATTTTAGACATAAATATTTAAGTAAAAATATGCATAGCATATGTCAAATGGTATTGTGAGTGAATGCGGGATGTGAAAACAAGACTAACAAGGAATTGTTCCAGCAGAAACCCGAAGGGAGATATGGCATGGGGTTTTGAGAAGACAATGAAATCCTAAATTAAACTGTGCATTTTTTGTATGGTGCTTAGAAACCTCTTGGCCAATCCTTTTAACTGTAACTGCTACCTGGCTTGGTTGGGAGAGTGGCTCAGGAAGAAAAGAATTGTAACTGGAAATCCTCGGTGCCAGAAACCATACTTCCTCAAAGAAATCCCCATTCAGGACGTGGCCATTCAGGACTTCACTTGTGATGATGGTAAGAGACTCTTGCCATCTTTGGTCCCGGGCATTCCCATGCCCATCCATGCACCAGTGCCTGAATGTGCAGCAGACCGTGGCTCTGCAACATGTGACGACTGTGCATCTTTTGCTTTGCTTGTTGTTTATTTTGTTTTGGCAGCAGGATACTTCTTTTCTCGGATTTGCCCTCTCACATCTGAGTTCTCTTGATGTGAGTTTCTGAGTGTTTTAGAAGATTTTCTACTTTCCAACTTGTGATTGATACTATTTATATAACTTCATTTTAACTTTTCTTTATTATCCTTGGCATCTCTTTTAGGAACTACCATTTTCAAATGAGAAAAGCAATTGACTTATAAAGTAGAAGTTCTCGTAAATCTGACAATAGTAATAGTTTTCACTTTTAATGCTCTATCATTGCAATTGATTCTTGTAATAGCACTTAAGGTAGGGAGAGCAGATTCTATTATTATTACCAGTGAACAGAGAACTAATTTGAGCTCTGTTTTTCAAAGTGAGGAACCCAAGCAGTTTTTCCTTATCATTTTAAGTTAAGCTGCCCCTTTATGTCTCTTCACGAATGTCTATGTATAGTTTTTTTCCATAACTCAGTCCATTTATATGCCCTAATTATAAAAATAAAGTCCAAATAGCTGAACAAATATGGTTATATTAGTAATACAAATTGTGAGCTATTTTCTGAACTTCTGCCCTAGGCAATCTAAACACAATGGCATATAGAATGTGTGGTATCAATTTGTAAATAGTTATTGCTCTATGCATAAGTCATCATATGACTCCAGACCCTTGCGTTTGTCAATTGAATGGCATAAAAGCCCTTTTAGGCCTTCAGAACCACAAATCTGGCTCTTTCCTCTGTTCATTTAGGAAATGATGACAACAGCTGTTCCCCACTCTCTCGCTGTCCTACGGAATGTACTTGCTTGGATACAGTGGTCCCATGTAGCAACAAGGGCTTGAAGGTCTTGCCCAAAGGTATTCCAAGAGATGTCACAGAGTTGTAAGTAGCACCCATCTTTCCCTTTCCCTCACAATTAATGATTTACACACCAAGGAAAATGAAGATCAAACAAGAATCTTTAGAATCCTGTTTGAAAATTATTTCTAAAAATGGTTAATAATTATCATGCAAAACTGTAAACCTGTAATTGGGAATTGCTGGTTGGATGTGTTTTCCCTTTTCCACAGTAGAATGTCTCAGTGCCTTTATTATGCTGAGGTTCAGCATTAAGCTCCAAGTGAGAATGGTAAAATATTGGGTAACTCCCACATTTATCCAGCCCTATATCCTTTATACATTAAGCATTTTACAGGAGAAATGTTGCATTGAATGCACTTTTGGAAATGCTTAAAGTTAATTTATTTACAGTGTCTAGGATATTCCATATGGTTAATTCTTCTTCACCTGTATAACCCCTGCAACAGCATCTCACATGTAAGATAAATAATTATCTGAGAGGTAGCAGTAACAGACATAACATTTGCCCATAAAAAGAGGCATTTGATGTTTTGTTCCTAAATCAAAGACTGTTAGATCCTAAAGGATGCAAGGCCAGTTATCCCTGACATTTCCATAATCAATATATAAATACAAATTACATGTCTAATTTCCGCATACCTAGACCTTCCTACTTCAGACTTTCTGCCCATACTTGCCTGGCTGCATCCTTGCTACATATGCAGAATAGAATAAACCAGGGACTGTGCTGCTGGAATAATGATGCCTGCCTGCTCCCTTCATTCCAATTTTTTTATCTCTAAACTAAAATTTTGTGTGCAAATGCTTGATATAAATCCAAATGAGCCATTTTGCCTCTGTTTTATTTTTATCCTTACGGAACTGTGAACCAGTAATGATTTAAATGTACATGTAATTAGTGTAGAACTGTACCTGGAAATTCATGCAGAGGCATGTGAGCATTACAAATGGGCAGCTCTGATAAACTTTTGGAAACGTACAACATAAAGAAGGAACTTATTTTCGAATCATGTCCTGTTCACGGATTCTACTTTCGTCTTGAGTGGCACATTTAGAGGACACAGGCACGATCTGAGCACATGTGCTCACAACATCCTTTTTATCTTTGAACTGCTGTCGAGTGTTCTTTTACTACCAACCACAGTAGTTAATTAGCTGTAAGCACTGCTTTATATGTGTGTAATTAAATACTTCACCCTTGTTTTAGTATGTTTTTATTTCTAAAGACCACATGGGCCCCATAGACCTCCCTCTGGGGCGGGTGGGGGCTACATGCCTAAAAAGTGTTCTGTACACAAAGCCTCAATTTTAGGAACAGTCCAGGGAGGAGCATAACACTCAGATCACTTTTGATGCTAGATCTTTCTTTAGACAATTTTAAATGGCCTTTGGCCCCCATCCCATCAAATGGTTTCAGATATTCTTTAATTTCTATATCAAGCTCCATTGAAAACCTGCTTGATTCTCCCTGTCTATACCATCTATGTTTCTGCCATAAGTTGAATCTTCAGTCTGTTTGATATAACTCCAGTTGAGCCATTTTGCCTGTGTTTTATTTTTATCCTTACGGAACTGCGAACCAGTATTATTAAAAAGTGAACAAATTATTAAAAAGTGGTATTTTTTCTCTAGACAAAGCTGGTTATTGAGATGAGAATATTAACTCACCTCTTAGAATTCAACTTTTACCTCCCAGAGAGCTTCTCCTTAGAACTTCGCCAAGTCAGCAAGACCCTTCATTCTAATCACATATATGCATATATTAGAAATCGCTCATATGTCTATTTTATTAAATTGTTAAATAACTTGGCAAAATAAGTATATATTGGTGGACAAGCCTGAACAAATGTTATCCATCACTTTTAATCAGTTCCATTTAACTTCTCCTTAGATTGTTTACATGTAAACTTTCATATTCTGAGTCCTTTTGTCCTGCTGTGACATTTCCTGGAGTAAAAGCAGCATGATGAAGTAAATGGAACGATGCTTCCCTCTAGTGGACACCAGGAAAACTTAGCTAAAAGACAGAAAGGAAGGAGTCAAAAATATGAAGTCATTTGAGCAAGTATCAGGAGGCATAACATGTTCCAACTGTGAATCACACATCCATTACATGTTTAGACAACTCATCCCTTTTATATAAATGTTTTCATTTTGAAATATTAAAAATGGATTGGTAGCATAGGCAACTTCTCAAATTGTATATCCAGGAAAATTCCAACTTTTAAATGGAATCTCAAGACTGGCTACTACACTGGATAGGAAGGCCACTTTCCTGATGTGACAGAAACATTTGATGTGACAGAATCATGGCCAAGTGGCCCAAGTTGGTAGAAGTCAACTGTACCCTCCACCATCTTAATTCTAGGAAAGGAGGAGATGAATGTACTTTTCTTTTTGTGATATCATAGTTATAACTTCTGCATTATTTTATGTTTGTGTCTTGTCATTTAACTGAAAGCCTATTTTCTGATTCTTCTTCTGGCTCTAACAAGAAAGAGAAAATGTACTTACATTTGATTACTTCTCTTGTACTTTCAGATATATTTTCTATATTTATATACTGAATCAGTGTCACAATATTCTAAGAAACCTAAATTATTATCAATAAGCAAATATATAGTGGTAAAAACTATTCTAAAAATATTTCTAATTTAAGCATGATTAATTCCAAATACTCAAATAGCTCCTTAAAACTGCCCATTTTATTTTCACGTGTTTAAGTGCATTAATATATAAGTAGGCAGTGAAGAATGTAATATTGGCCACAGCAGCTGGGTTTTGTTACTAGTTGCTGAATTTCATGGCATTGTTGCCACATAAATGAAAGTAAACTGGAGGCCAATTAAAATCTAATGCACTGCATGAACCTTATTACCAACTCTTGATTGGATGCTCACCTTCTTTGCTAGATTAGCCACAAAGCACTGGGTGCACAAGTTGTTCTTGGTTTTATGATTTAGCCTAAATGATCCACAGAGAATTCTGTTAGATTGGACAACTGTGTTTTTTTCTCCTTACTTCTCTTCAATAATGATTCCAGAATGGGGTACAACATATTAAGGGAAAAAGACTGCCAAATGGTTCCTTACCTCTGTTAAAATACCCTTCACTTATTTTATAATTCACACCTGTTACTTTATAAGAAGGTAATATTTTGTCTTTGTTTGTAGATATCTGGATGGGAATCAATTTACACTGGTTCCCAAGGAACTCTCTAACTACAAACATTTAACACTTATGTAAGTAACATAATTTCTCCATCTTTAACTTATTCTATTTTATAAAAGTGGGGATGGGTAGAAGATTCAGTGAACCTTTCAGATAACATAAATTGTTTACAGTTACCTGCTTCCCTCCTCCTTGATCACTGTGGTCCTGGGTCACTAGCTACATCTTCATTGAATATAAATCAGGAAATAGAATGTCTTGGAAGAATTTTCCCTTCTATTCAAAGAAGCATGAACACAATAAAATATAAATAGTCAAAATATTATAGAAACAGTAAAACTGAATACTTCTTTTATAGTAATGGCTTTTTATAAGACAAGTTGAAAGAAAAAGAAGTAAAACAATGTCTTTAGTCTTGACTTTGAGCAAAAGATGGTACATAATAACTTTAATGAAAATACATTATAAATTTAGTTTATTAGGTTTAAGTTTCTTATGTAAAGCATTGTAAAGTAAGTTATAGGTTAAAAGTATTAAAATTTAATTTATAAAACCCATATATATTTATGTAAGATTTAAGAAAACTGAACAAAGATACTGAGATTCTAAGAATAAATTTCAAAATATTAAAGTTTTTTAAATTTAGTTTGCTGTCCTCCAAAAGTAATGTCTTTCATTCATTAATGTAAACAATTTTTCTAACTATAATTATAAACGTAAGAAGATATTTAAATATATAATCATTTTGATCTGGTTATATGCACAATATATATTATAATATATACAATCTTGTATAATGTCACATTTTAGAGTAGTAGCCTTTTTGGTAATGGATAGAGTTTTTCGGAGCACAGAAAAATCAGCAAGAAAGATAATAGTTGTTAATGGAAAAAACCTTATTAGTTCAAGTCTATTTCATTTTCAAGTATAAAAGCTAGTTTCAGAGGAAGACTGCTAGTGTTCCTGGAATAAGAAGGTTTATTACTAATTAGTGACTTCTAGGAATCTATAAGAGCAGAAAACATTGCATATCCCAGTGTAGACTTTATCTAGATACACTGAGGTGAGTTAACATGCAGAACATCTCTTTCAGTTTTTTATAAAATATGCAAAATCAAACATTCTAAATGTAGTATAGACTATATCAATGACAAATGGTTAAAGATCAAAGACCATCTTCTAATGTGCCCTGTTCTGTTTCTAGTTATTTATTTGAAAGCAAGAACCAGTTGCATGTGTTTTATTCTATTTAAAAAAAAAAAAAAAGTAAACTTGCTTCAATTTCCAAAGGATCACTTTACTAGATTCGGATCATTTGAGGGACAGCATGTAATTATTTTAAACTAGTTAGAAATGAGAAATTAGATTTATGAACCCAGAAATGGCTTTACCAGTGACTGATTATACAAATATCTTTTGGTAAATTAGATACATTTGTTTTTAAATTTAGGCGTGGTATTTAAGCAGCTGAAAATACAGATTATAAGGCTCCTATAAGATTCCTACCATTTTCAAATTATATAAGTCAAATCCAATATCAAAATTTTATTGATATTTATATATTTTAACAAAGTAAAAGTTCATCCTCCTTTTTTCTGAATCTTCCATTTTTTCATGTTTTGGATTTTGCTTCAGAAAAAAAAAATAGTGCATGCACATAATGTTTAGATATATAGTGAATATATAAATAAAGATAAATATGTAATGAGAATAAAATTAAATTCATATAAGTTATGATGCATAGTACCAACTATACTTATAAATAGCCATTTATCACTGGTAAAAATTCAGCAACTCTCTTTCACTTATAATTCATTAAATAAATATTTATTGAGGACTAGTGTGTGACTTAGATACGAGCAGAAGCACAGGTGTTTTTAATGATGATATTGTGAATGTGATGAAGTTAGGGTCCTTTTAGTTATCAAATTTGAATATCTGTATCAGTGAACATGTGTGAGGATGTAGTATGTGTATCTGATGGGACTTTCAAGATCAAAGGTTTATTCTTCACTGGTAAGGTACGTCTCTTGTGTGTCACCTCCAAGAAAGCTCTCTGTAGAAGAGAACAGCCCAAGTCTATGGAAACAGTCACAGAGGAATGTGGGAAAAACTCCTTCTCAAGCTTCTGTTCCAAATGAGACTGGCCATTGTGCTCATGCTTCATTGGCTGACACAAAATGTATTCACAACTGATTTGAACAGTACAGGATGCAAATAAATATAAATAAGGTTGCAATTTACCCCAGAGAGTAATCCAGTGTTTTATGATTTTCAGATAGTATTAAAATGCTAACAATACTGGTATGACTATTAACAGGCAGAGCCTTGTCTAAGATCAATAATATTTCTATCTTGGTTCATAAGACTCTGTGTCTTTTTTATTTTATTTTTCCTTTAGAGACTTAAGTAACAACAGAATAAGCACCCTTTCCAATCAAAGCTTCAGCAACATGACCCAGCTTCTTACCCTGTGAGTGTGAAAGTGTGGTACTGTGTATTCATTATGTCATGGGACAAAAATACATTTACCCCATGCTGGCCATCCTCGTGAATGGAAAGCATCTCTGTACTCAAGGAATATCAATTTCATTCTGAGAAACAGGCCACGCCTCAAACAAGAGCAGATTTTACAGAAAATGTTGGGGTCTCAGGGGAACAAAAAAGAGTAATTTAGCATGCTTGTGGGAGGGTTGTGGGGATCCTTACCACTAGCCTCTGGAATGATCTTAGGGAGATAATGGTTGAGGGAAGGGCGGACAGAGGGAAGTATTTGAGGTCATGTTAGAGAGACAACACAAAGATAATGTATATCATGTGTAAATATCCTCGATTTATAAAATACTCAAAGAATTAATTTCTTAACTGCTTTATTTAAAATATGACATTGGGGCATTATTGGATTCCTGGATAAAGTAAAAAGGCTTTTGTATACTTTCAGAATTCTCAGTTACAACCATCTGAGATGTATTCCTTCGAGAACCTTCGATGGATTGAAGTCTCTTAGGTTACTGTAAGTATCCTGGCTTCAACAAATAATTCTCTACCCTATGGTCTGAGGTTTGAGCTGTCTTCTTAATGATTTTTACTGTTTTATTGATACTTGGCTATGTCAGGATAGATGCATTAGGATTTACCATAAGTTTGGAAAGAAAAATTTCTATACCTTTGATGGGAACAGCATGACTTTCTCTTTGGTAATACTTGTTGCTACATAGCCATTTGCTTGATAAGAAATAACATTAAAATGGGCATTTTATATAGCTCCAATTAATTTCTGAAGCCATAAACTTATTTTATTTAGAAATCTCATAGTGCATGAATACATTTTTTTACTACAAAAATGTACTTTATATAAAATAAAACATCACTCCCACTCCCCTTCCTCCTAATTAACAGTTAAAACAGCTTGAGGTGCCCATCTGGTCTTTCTTTATAAACATTTGTTTTTATGTCTTATTATATTTCTCCCCACAGCTATATAACTTTTAAAAATCATGAAGAGGATCTTTTCTTGTTCTGCCATTAGCTATTTTTATGTAACATGTGCTTTAGAATGTTTCTATTCTATAATACTTAGAGATTACTCGACTGTTTAACTAGGACTGAGTATTCCATAGGTTGAGGAAACATAACCTAGGTAATCATCATCGTCTTCACTATCATTTGTTTTAATTGTGAATTTTCATTATTCTATACAATACTCTGGTGAACATTCTGTGCATTCACCTTGGTGCAGGCATTGTGGCATTTTAGCAATGACTTAGGATGGGAAGGTGCTGTCAGGTAGTTAGAGAAAATATCAAAAGTAACTGTCAAGCTGTCTGCAATGCAAGATTATCTTGATTTACAAATTTATGTTTTCATCAACTGCTTAGTAGAGTACCTTATTCTAAGCACTCTTGCAAACACTGAATACTATTAATCCTTTTATTTTTCTCTATGTGACAGATTGAAAATTGTTTTCCATTCCTGTTTCAATTTGCATTTCTAATTACTAAAGCATTTGAGTATATTCTGTTTGTTTACTGAGAATTTGTGCTTCTTATTCTAATGAAGCCTGATCATATCATTTCCCCATTTCCCACTAGGTACTTTGTTTTTTCAGTATTAATGTAGATGTCATTATGTACTTACTACTTAGACTGTACTTTTTAGGTCTTTTTATAAAGGAATTAACCTTGCATCTGATAATTTTGCAAATATTTCCCATTCTGTTTTATAAATGGAATCTTTTACCTCAGGGATGTATTTTTATATTATAAAAATTTGCTACTCATTTCCTTTCTGGTTTGGGGTATATATCATTTTTTAAAGCCTTTCCTGTCCCATGATTGTATAATGGAGTGTGATTTGTTTTAAAGCATTGTTAGTTTTTTTTTTTTTGAATTTTTTTTTAATATTTATTTTTTAGTTCTCGGAGGACACAACATCTTTGTTGGTATGTGGTGCTGAGGATTGAACCCGGGCCGCACGCATGCCAGGCGAGCGCGCTACCACTTGAGCCACATCCCCAGCCCCAGCATTGTTAGTTTTATTTGTATGCTTAAGTCTTCAATCTGGGATTTATAATGTGTACAAGATGTAAGGTAGAAACCACCTTTGCTTTTCCAAATGGATAATCAGTTGCAGGATAATCTATTTTTTCAACAAGCTAAAATGCTTATTATAAACCAAAGCCTCATACATTCATGGATCTGAACTTTCTGAAATGTAGGAAATTTGATCTTAATTTCTCTTGCTTTCAGTTCTCTACATGGAAATGACATTTCTGTTGTGCCTGAAGGTGCTTTCAATGATCTTTCAGCATTATCACACTTGTGAGTACCTAGTTCATGAATTTGTGTGAAGGTTCAGACTACCCCTGAGTTTGGAACAGCCCTCTTACCGCTACTTTTATTGAAACATTGTAAAATGTGACTGGTTTCATCTTTAAAGAAAATGTAAAGATTTTCAACCTGGATATGATGCCCACTACAAGACAGCTTTAATTTACCCTTGGTTTTTACCCTCAATTAGTTGAGTTTTCTTTGCTACCTAAAGTGTGTATTCTACAGACATGGCTCTCTAACCCAAGGAGCCTTTTTTTCTCTTCCCTTTGCTTTCTGATTCTAGAGTATTAGCTTCCCTTGAACTTGGCCTGGTCCAGCCCTACTGTTCTGAGTCACATCCCAAGCATTACATCTTTCAAAAAGCCTTCCCTAGTTTGTCCAAACTGAACTCATTTTTTACCTAGCTTTTAATATGGCATCATGCCAAAAAAAATAAATAGATAAATAAATAAATAAATAAGTTGGCATGGTTCAAACTGACTTTATAATCAGGTAGTGGTAAATAACCATGCTAATGTTGAATTGTTCTTTGTGCTAACATTCATAACAGCCCATATTTAGGTCCATGTTTCTTGAAAGCAGAGTAAAGCAATTAAAATATATGTGATAACTAGGGTTCACAAAACTCATTTGTGTAGAATTCCAGTGTTCTATTTTTAGTGGGTTCTATTTTTAGTGGGTATAATAACTTGACAAACTTAAGAAGTGCAGGGATCACTGCAAGGTTCCAGAAAGTCCTTTGATGATGTTGAATTTGATATCACCTGGTAAGTCAACCTACTCCCATCTAAATATGGATGTCAATTGGGCCTCAATTCCCTAGAAGTTCGCCTACCATGTTCCCCCCCATAGTTTTGCACTACCCTCCAAATCTCCAAAATTTCAATAAGATAAGAAAGTTAGAAAACTGGGAAAGAGGGATGTTTGGAGATTAGGATCCAATAGTCAATAATTTTTTTTGCTTTTATGGGGCTGTTATCAGTGTGAGTTTTTAATCCATCTGTCAGACTGCTCTCTACTGTTCATATTCCTTCCACTGGACTATTAGGTACCAGGAGGCAAAACCTCCAAATTATTTTTATTTTATTTTTTTTAATCTTTAAGCCCTCAGACCTACCTCAAAGTCAGTATCACAAACTCCGTGGTTTCCATCTGCATGAGATATAATGAATGAATCCCTTAGCTCAGGGGATAGGATTGCCACCCAGTGTGGCAGAGAACACATCAAAAAGGGGGAAGTGGACATTGCTGCTGGAGTTAGGGTCATGAATCAAAAATAGCTACACAGGCAGTGTGCTGCTTGAGCTGAGCAGAACCTTGTCTTTGTGTGAGCCTCTCCCTCCCACAAGGAGTGCAGTTTGAGCCTTCTCTGTCATGTGCCCTATCCTCTCTTGTATTTCATTCATGCATTTGTCTTTTCTGGCTGAGATCATAAAAACCTCTGCTCCATTCCCTTTTCCTGCTTCGTCTCCTGTCATAGCAAGGATTTGGTGAATGTCAGTGAAAATGAGATGAAATGGTTCAAAAACATGATTTTGCTCATTTTTAATTTAGAAGGACTTGCATCTGACATATATAGGAAGAAAAGAGTTACTATATTCCAATTCTTGGTTGAAGTCGGGCATTAAAATTGCTATAATATAAAAGATGATTTTAAGTATGTCGTAGAGATTCTGACAAAAAGAATAAGATCAATATGCTTGAACTCCAGACCTAGAAATATCAATAATCAGAAATTAATTGTAAATCAGAATTAATCAGTTTTTAAATGCTGCTTTATGTATCTTCTACTTGTGCCCAAGTTTCGCAAAACTTTGAACAAACTAATTAACTTTTCATTCAGTTTCTTAACCTGTGAAGTAATTCCAATGTTATTGACTTAATAGAAATTACCACTTAAAATAAGATGGTGCAATTGGTACAGATGGCATAACCCAGCTCCTATAGACAGTATAGTGTAATAAAAATCAGCTATTATCTTAATTACTTTTCTATCACTACAACTCCTGATGTGAGTCAGAACCAAAGTCCTAAAATGAAAGACTTTGTGAAATGACAGATGGTCCAATCCAGCTCTGTTAGACTAGCTTTATGTATCTTGATTATTTCATGCCATTTAGTACCTCTGTGTGTTGACACTTACCCTCACCTGAATTATCCTTCCAACCTTTCCCATCTACTTAACTCCATCTGTCTCAAGTAGGTTAGACTGTCTCAAACCATTAGCTCCCCCCCAAAAAAAATAGTAGTCTCTGTTTGTAGGCTTCTTGAGAATACTTCTACAATAGCAGTGATAAATAATTTTCAAATGAAAATTATTTGTGCCTGACTATTTGCTCATCTCCTCAGCACAAGGAGTTCTTTGGAGTTAAGAATGATGCCTTATTCATTCATTGAGTCCTTGGAACCTTTCATAGGGATTTGAGTTCATAGTAAATAATTAGTAAATGCAGGATGCCTTTAGAGTGTACTTATATCCAACATCAACCTTGTCTCTGAAAGTATGGGAGGCTTTGTGAAGCTCAGGTAAGTGTTAACATTAGTGACTACTCACTAAATCCCCCAGATGCTCATGGTTCAGGAAAATTGGGACTCCCCAAAGTCTCCATTTTATTCTAAAGTGTTATCATCAATAAGGCTATTGGGATTTTCTACTGAGCATCACTTTGAATTCTGTTCCCTTAGGAAATAACAATGCTTCCATACTGTGTGTATGTGTGTGCTTTTGTGGTGTTGTTTTTCCAGAGCAATTGGAGCCAACCCTCTTTACTGTGATTGTAACATGCAGTGGCTCTCCAACTGGGTGAAGTCGGAGTATAAGGAACCTGGAATTGCTCGCTGTGCTGGTCCTGGAGAAATGGCAGATAAACTGTTACTCACAACTCCCTCCAAAAAATTTACATGTCAAGGTATGGTTTTTAAATATTTGCACATCTTTTTTTAAAATCACTTTTAATTCAAAAAGAAAAATTCAGCTAGACTTCTAAGTTCTAGTTGATAAGCCCAGTAAATGATGACTTTTTCTATCTCTGTTCTTGGACAAGAAAGAACTGTTACTCAAATGCCCAACTAAAGAACTAGCATTTTCAGATACATTGCAGAAATGACTAAGTTTTCTAGAGGATTTAGATAGAAGCACAATTTCTGGAAATTCCTTTCACAGTCTCTAACAAGTAAAATGTTCTGCCTTTGCCTTGTTTGAGCATGTGCCCTGCTCTTAGGGTTGCCAGGGCCCTGTGGCTTCCTGATACCAGGTAAGAAGAAACCCCTCAAGGGGTCAGCCAAACCTTCTGACCCACCTCATGTGCCACAGACTCCCTGTGTGGATGTTCCCACGTCTTGATCCTTCGCATTCTGTTCGTTCTTTTCCCTTTGATGTATTTGTGAGTTCCAAATAGTGTCTTCATAACAAATATTACTTTATTCCATTATTACAAAAGTAATATATGAACAAATTCAAATCTAAGTAGGAACACTTTAAACTCTAAATAGAAAACTACAATGAGAAACAGAAATAAGATTAACCATTATCACAAGTCTTAGAGACAACTACTATAAATTTGTTTCATGTATTTTGATTTTTGACAATCTTATATATGAGCTTAGGTTCCTTACCAAAAATGGGATAGAAGGTAGCTATTATTCACAAATTGTAGATGTTTTAATAGGACTGCTTGAAATTATTATATAGAGGATAAAAATTCTTGAAACTTCTAAATCTATAGTCACCAAACATTGAATAAGCTTGTTTTATGTTTAAAACTAAATCCTTGTATTATGAAACATGAAGAAGTTTATGGTATGGTATTCACTTCCAAGTCTTGCAAACCTAGCTGGGAAAATAATTTTTTAACACTTGAACATTTATGCAGGAAAAGAATGTTTGGGGAGTAAACATTGTGCTGTAAGTAGATAACAGCATACGTTTGAACCTCAGCCTGGTCAGGGGTAAATCCTGGCTTCATTTCCCAACAGTTAGAAAACCTTAGTTTAATCACTTAACAAATCTGTGCCTCGGTTTCCTCATGAGTAAGCAAAGATGACAGTATCAGCCTTAAAAAGTTTTGATAGGATTAAATGTTTGGATATGTTCAGGTTACATATCTCACAGTAAACACACAATATGGGTTAGTGATGCATGTATTCCAAGATTTCAGAACTCCAACAAAAAAATGGTTTATTGATAAAGAAGGAATTTTCAAAAATCACACCCACCTAACATTTTAAAATTAGCATCTAATGCTTTTTTCATACCTAAATATGTTTGCAAAACCATCATAACTTGCAGAACATTCCAAATGTTAGCATTTTAAAACAAACCTCTTTGGGTGTTCTTTTTAAATGTATTGGGTAGAATGTAAGTGCCACAACTAAGTCTAAAAGAAATAAAAGCAAGATAACCATTCGCATATTTTATTGTTCTTCTTCCTAGAACTAGAAATTCTCTTTGAATTTCTATTCCAGTACCTCAGAAAATTCTGACACTTTGGTACAATATGATTTCAAGTTTTTAAGTTTCCCACCATCAAAAGTCTATAAATGCTTACATTTTCCTCTGAATTGAGTTGTTGTCATTAATACTGGTGCACCATTAATTGAAATGATATAATTATTTATATATGCTTTAATATCATTATGAAAAACAAGGTAAATCTTATTGCAATGCCTCTTAAGAGGTTAGGTGCATTGATTGCAAGAAACTTTACAAGTGACAATGATTTTGAACTGTTTAAATTGTTCTTTTGTAATCCCAGATGTTTCTTTGTGGCAATGGCCAAGGTTAGTTTCCGGTGAACAGAGAGGTATACCATTCTTTGGCAATGTGAGGCAGAAATTACTATTGAAGGTGAAACATGAAATCTTGTTTGAGGGAATATTATGGGGCAGATTACATGGGGAAGTTGAGAAATTGCAACCTAGTTCTGTTACACCTCTCTGCTCAGGTGAACCCACATTTCTTTTTGAAGAATCCTGGTGCTTATTCTTTCTTAAGTTGATAATTCCCTGCAGATGTTTCTGTTGTTATTTTTGTGGGATGAGTTGGGGGATGTTATAACACAATTTTGAAGAGCTATATACTTATAGTCCACCCTGGAACGTTATAGTTTGCATTAATTTATTAAATGATCTCAGACATTCAGTACATGCTTAATATATATGCAAATTTAACTAAATGTTTATTTAATTTATTTGACCTTTTCGTTCTTCATTTCATGACTGTAGCATCTCACATACTTAGTATAGCCTGAGTGGAAATAGCCTTGCAGAAGATAAATTCTTATCTGTACTATTCACTACAACTTTCTGCAGATGTGAAAATGTTCTCCATCTGCACTAGCTAGTATGGTAGCCCCCAGCCACATGTGGTTATTGAGAAAATTAACATGTGGCTAATGTGATTGGTGAATTGAAGTTTTCGTTTCATTTAAATCTAAACTTAACTATCCACATATGACTCATGGCTACAAAATTATAGTAGTAATTGCTGTAAATGCTCAAAGGAATAAATCATGGTAATGTCCAGGCTGTAGAAGATTTCATGATGCAAAGATGTATAAACCAGTAGTTGGGACAGATAGACCATTGTGAGGATGGTGCACCTGGTGGGCAGAACTGCAGGAGCAGAGCTGCATTGTGGGAAAGTTTTGTACCTGTTTCAGTGCCCCCAGGAAACAGAGCTGGGATTTGTTAATTGACAGATAATAGAAAGTCCTAGGTCTCTCAGCTGAACTTTGGCAGATTAGTTTAATATTCACTATATTACCAAATCAATAATTTATGCATATTTGAAGTTATCTGTTAAATAGCTAAAAGCATGGATACAGGACAGTTTGCAACAGTGCAAACATTCAAAACTCAACACATGTCATGCAATTGCATTTAGCAGACAAGAATTTAATTCAATTTTCTATACCTTAATATAATTTTAGAGTGATAGCAAGCACTGAAAAAATGTTTTTTGCATTTGTCTCAATATTTGTCAAAATATTGTGAAATTTCCTTTTCTTATTATTTCTCTGCTAGCTCAAGAATTATGACAATTTAGACTGGATCTTTGCCAATATTACTACTGCTATCACTACTGATACTAATAATAAATGATCACTTCCTTTCTCAGTTATTGCATTATGCTGAGCACGTTACCTACATTTTTATCATTTAATCTTGACATTATTCCTATGTGAGAACTGTCATTTCCCCATTTTAGAGAGGAAAATATTGCATGTAGGGTGACTAATAATATATCAAAATCTGAGTAAAGGAAGACAGACTTTGAACCCTGAATCTCTGACTCACAGCATGTTGTTGAAATTTACTTTGTAATTTTCTATAAAAAATATGTTCAGAACAGTGTATCAGTCTCAATAAGATTGATGCCTACTATGGAATCATACTGAGAAAATGAAAATTATGAACTGTTCTCAGATGTTTGCTAGAAATATTTACTTATAAGAAATGGGTTAGTAGAACGCAAGGTATTCAAATCTATTAATCAAAATAATTCACTCAGGGATGTCTCCTGAGTCCTGTGCTGTTGAACATGCATGCTTTAGGAACTTGAGAGCAATAAAGTGATGTTCCTTTATCTATTTTATAATAGAATGTTTTCATATTTTAATTTAATTTTCCTATTGTTAGAGCAGTGTGAATCTTTTTTATTTTATTCATGGAATGCATGTAAGTACAAAATCTCCCAATATTAAGGTTTGTCAGTATACAATTTTAAATTACAGCATAAAGATAATATTCTTTATTTGAAGCCAAGTTTATAAAACTAAATTTTAAAATAGTCATTTTATTCTGCAATAAAAATCTATGCAATTATTTTGAGGAATTATTTCAATAAGAACTTATTCAGTTTTTCAGAGTACTTTCTTTTTTGTACAACGCCATATTTTTTGATATACAACAAAAATAAGGAACAGAATGAAACAGATGATCAGAGCATATTTAATTAATACCCAGACAAGAGCATTCTTGAGTGGAAAATAGGTGGTCATTACCTCTGTATCCCAGATGACCACCTCTTCTCTTCACCTTCAGATGACATTAGAGCGATCGGTCATTCTATAAGAAAATAGAAGTTTTTGTCTCTCCTGATTTTCATTAACAAATTTATCATGCAACTTGAAATTTGCTAATTTCCAATATTCCTGTTAAGACTCCTAGTTTAGGATGATTTAGCTACACTTTAACTAAACTCCAGGTGGTTTTGTTTGTTTGTTTGTTTGTTTTTCATTTATAAACATTTCTTGAACACTTAAGCATGCTTGGGAGTGAGCATTCTATTTGAAATTAATGATATATACCTTCATTCATTTAATAAATATTACAGTTCCTACTATATGCCAAACACAGTTCTGAGGTTGTAAGAATACAGCATTATGCAACATAGAATATAAACCTCTATCTTCTTGGAGTTTATATTTTATTAGTATATATGTTTAAGTAGATAATTCTAAAATAATTTGGAATTTTGGTGATAGAAATACATATTATATATTAGTGATATCTACTTGAACCACACAAATATGAAATGGTAGTGACATTGCCGTGTCCATGAAGCCATCAGGACATTGTCACAGGAAGCCAAGTAGAAGTGAAATTAGAAATGGAACAGAGGTGGAGACCCAGGTAGACAGGTGTCTGACAGCTATGGGATCGAATAAACACACAGAAACGCTGCTAAAAAAATGTAATTAATTCATTTGTAGGAGTCAGCTTGAGTGTCAAGAACCTGGAAACTTTTGAAATCCTAAAATAATTAACATTTTGCCACCCACTGGCTGATCTCTTGTCCTAATTATATACATTAAGAATCCTGTAGATTTGGGAACTCCTAGTAGAAATTTGACCACCCCTCAGCAACAACATTGAAATACTACTAATTTTAAGCAAGGGCAACTTCTTCCTTTTGGGGGGATTTTTTTACAAACTTGGTTTGTGTCTCAAAATTGTTGATTGATATTATCTTTAGTTATTAACTAAGTATGAAGATGATTAACTAATTTACCCCAAACTAGAAGTAATGGGAAATTCACTATTTTGAAACATTATTTAGAATTTTACAGTTTCAGATTTAGGATCATTAATATATTGTTTTAATTTTTAAATAGCATTATTTTGGGGGGATTATAATGTATACATTAGCTAAATTCAGATTATATATATAGTATATAGTTTTATATATATATATATATATATATATATATATATATATATATATATAATTATCTATCAAAAGTATATAGTTATATAGTTATATATCAAAAGCACCACTCTTTAAAAAATAAACAGGGACTATTTTTTATTATATGTTTTAAGATTTTGAACTGGGAAATTTTTAACTGACGTTTGTTTTAATAGGGTCAAGAAAACCAACAATTATACATTCAGTTTTGAACATTTCACATCCATATTCTCTTTGATATAATTCCATAAAATAAGTATTGTTCTTTTATGTTTAAACATAAGAAGTTCATTTATTGGTCTAAGATCACATTTAAACTGGAGTTAATGATCAAGCCCAGTAATCCTAAAGGAGTCACATGTAACCTTTTATGCAATGCAAATTCACAGAATTTTAACCCCCATCATCTGGTGCCCATCTGTATCTCTCAACTGAAGCTATTATGAGGACACCAACAACTTCCATGTTTCTAAATTCAATGGCTTCTTTTCAGTTACCATTGGCTCTCTCTTCATTTTAGGCAATGGTGGCTACAGCTCCTTTATATACATTATAGTTTCCTCTTTCTTTGTTCCGATTGCCAACATCTCCTTTTTAACACAGTCTTTAATGTAGACATGTGTAATTCTGTCCTTGGCCCTATTACATTCTTGATTGAATTCAGTCTGTTGCTCAACTATCTAGCCATGACTTTCATTATGAACTTCAAACGCATCCTTCCATTCACTTTGTGGATTCCTTTGCCTTAATGGTCTGTAGAATCTAAAAACACGTATTGTAAGATTGCCTTCTCATTTTCCACATTCTTTCTCTAATTGATACATGTGTGTCTTGACTGCTGAACAGTAAGTTTTTTCCAGGAACTCAGGCATTTTTTTTGGCCTTGATCCTCCCAAACATAACCTGGTGCCTGGCAAAAAGTAGATCCTCAATAATTATTTGATAAATAACAATGGAATGTTAACAAATATATCTCTGCTGTTAATGCTTAAGAAATGCAGTAATAGCAAGTGAAACATAGACTCACTGGTCTTGAATAAAAGTCTCCTTTTGGCTCATTATGACCAACATCAAATATTCTCTATTGTCTTTGTTCTACATCAGACTGCACTAAGGGCAAAGCTAGAGAATTATGTTGTTGGATTCATGTTTCTGGGGGATGCCAGAATTAAGGGAGAGTCAGGAGCATGGTTAGAAATTTTTGTTTGGAGCTTTTAGCAATAAATCATAGTGATATACAACTCTCAGTGGGTAGCAATATTGGTGTTAGGTGCATAGCTAGTGATTTGAGTCAAGTAAGCAAGTCTGCCCACAAACCTTAATGGATTTGAAGTCCAGCAGTTCATTCATTAAAGATTAAAGTAATTGGCAGAAACAGACTGTGAACCAAACCTTCTTCTCATTTCCCTTTGAATTATTAAACTAAGCACACTTATATCCATGGAGCTGATGTTACATGCTTTCTTAAGTCAGGACCAACTATTACATCAATCCAGGTACCCTACTCCAGCCGTATTCATTTCAGCAACACTAGTACACAACCATCTTCTGGAAATGAGATTTCTTCTCCATGGTGCCCATTGCACAAGAACTAATTTGTTGACAATATTTGAACAGTTCTTGGAAACAGTTAGCTTTATAAAGGGAAAAGGCTTGAAAATTACATTTCCTTTCCAAGCAGCAATGCCAGAACCAAAAGAACCTCCCCTGCTTCCTCAAGTTATTCTGTTACTTTTAATGGCTGTTCACACCAAATTTCCAATTTCCAAATCATGATCATATTCCTAAACAATATGAAAATCATTAACCCTGGGTTCTGGTACACCAGAAGTTAATTATGTCTTGATAACCACTTCCATTCCTATGATGTTCTTAATAGTTCCTATAGTTTTCAAATATTTCAACCATCCCTGGAGTCCTTGTGTTTGTGTGTGTGTGTGTGTGTGTGTGTGTGTGTGTGTGTGTATACATATACATATATATATACACACAAAAAAAAACACACACATCATTGTAAGTATTTGGAGATACAAAAGAATTCTGCTATGTACATTTGGAATTTATACAACCTACAAACATCTTTTGCATTCCTCAATTCAAATTCAAGTAATAGAAATAAATTATCTTTGAAGAACTGATTTTAAAGAAAACTATCAGAAAGGAGGAGCAAATAGAATGCCAGCTCTAGAAGTCTGTTTTACTAACTGAAGTTAGAACTCAAAATTTTACTGTGTTCCCCAAACCAGTGCCCCCAAAACAGTTCAGCATGTTTAACAAATTCTCAGAGTAGCCTTTCAATGTGAAAATGCTTATTACCCTGATTTTTCAACTACACTGAATATTTATACAAAGAGACAAAAATCTTCTTTCATATACATGTACAAATTCTCAATATGAAAATAATTCAGCTTAATTTGTAACGTAGGAAATTAAATTTGTTCCTAGGAAAAAATGGACAAATTAGATATTGCTTATTAGTCATTTGGTTCAGTGGACATCTACGAAATAAAATTATTGATTCTCTGGTAAAATGGACAAAGATTCCTTCATCCCAGCAGTTTTGTTACCTATTGACTTATTAAGTTCTTCAAGGTATATCCATATCCCCCTCCCAACACTATCTCTAGCTTCTTATCTAAATACTTAAATTTAACTTTTGAAAGGCATCTCATTGCACAGGATGAACTTGAAAACTGCCAGCCCTCAATTCTTCTACTCAGTCATAGACTTACCAAGTTTGAAAGCACAGTAAGACCAAAAAACATTTTTCCTCAAGGTCTTGGGATACAGCCAGATGAATGTTCACATGCTTGCACATTCTGACCTGATGTTTTGCTTGCATTTCACAAAGGTTTCATCCCCTACCATTGTTCTGAGTTCCATTCTTTCTTCTCTCCCAAATAATTAGAAAATTTTTTGCTATTACTGACTCTAAATAGAATTTTAGCAAACACAAAGCCATTTATTGTGAGATGTTATGCTAATTTAATTAACTGTTTGAACTAATTCCCACCTTTAATTTCTCCAATATGCTGATTAGTGAAATTTTTTTGTTCTTTAGTTGATAAGTAATGGGGGAGGTAAGAAATTAAGAAATTGAACTTCTTGAGGCCCACTTCAGAATTAATTCCAGTAATTTCCAAACTATATTTTGATACAGAGACTGAACTAAGTTGTTTTGGTTATCAAGAAAAAAGTGGAAGGGATACTGGTATTGATATGGTGGTCCCTAGTGAGTGAGGTATCACTAGAAGCAGTTACCACCCTTTCCATTAACACTGTCATCCCAATAACTGTCATCCATTTCCAAATGTTGAAAAGAAACAGGAATTTCAATGCAAATATAACTCAAGGTTTCCCTTTTCAGTTAAGTGTTGCTAATAGAAAAACAACACAAAGCACTCTCTTTTTCATGGGTTTTAATTAAAAAATGTTATTTGAATAAATACTGGTATTTTCCATGGTGATGAACTCCACAACCACTATGTAAATTTGCATAACTCACAAACATATGCCCTAATCTGTAGAGTAATTTCATGAAAGGTAGCTTATATAAGCAGAAGTCATACAGTATTTTGGGTAAAGTTACATTAGAAGGTTATGTCAGTGATAATAAGGATTGGGGGCATGCTCAACATATATTCACAATAATTATCCAAACCATTTTGTTAGGAATAGTGTGTAATAACATGCAGGACTGAATTTACTGTTGCTCGTTCCAATGAAGATAAAGAGCTACAAAGAGATTGTTGGTAACAACAATACAGTGAATTTTTTATAAAATATTTCTATTTTATATATAGAGATGTTACTTTTCCATCATCCTAGTCAGAAACAGCTTCTTAAAATAAAGCTAATGAGCTTTTACAAATGTAAAAAAGTAGCATCAGTGGAACATAATTTTATGGAGAACAGTTCATTTTCAGCATTATTAGCCATTTATCAAATAAGTGCAAATAATGGGAAACTAGTTGCATTTGATCTAGGCCTACTATGGATCATGAAACTTAAAAATGTGAGACTGCAAGTACAGGTCATTTTAATGATATTTACTTTTCTTGGAGAAGAAAATGTGAATCTCAGCCATCATCTATTGTGCTAAAGAACTAACAAACTGAATTAAAAGGATGCAAGGGAGAATGTAATGGAGACTACATTTTTACTTTATTTCTATATGTATAATAGTAGCAGTGAGGCTGGGGGTATAGCCAGTGATAAAGCATGGCTTAGCATGTGTGAGGCCCAAATTTCAACCTCTAGCACACACATAAAACAATACAAAACAAAACCAAAAAACCCAAACACCTCACCAAGATCACAGAACGCAGATTGTATCTCCTGTGTGAAAGTAACAATACCAAGCTAGTGCTATCTGGGAATGTGTGTTCTATTATGCTTTTAATTATAGTGATAGATTTCTACTTTTTCATAAAACTCTCATATCCCATCACTACATTTGTGGTCCTCTCTGAGACTAATAGTATGCATTTCCATGAAACTGGCTAAAACTGAAATGTAGGCAGTTACCATGAAATGCATCCACATAAACTTTGAACTCATAAGGGAATTTACCCTGTGATGTTGATGTCATTAGCATTAGACACAAACCCCCTAAACTATCAATCCAGAGTCCAGATATGACCCAAAACTATCACAGCCATGCATTGCATGTTTGAACACCTGATTATGCTGATTCCTTGTTTCATTTTGTTGGGGAAACACATATAGATACATGACCTATAATCGTATCCAAAATTTACTGTTACATTAAAGAGTAGAAATTATTTTAAATGAACTAACATTGAAAAAAATCTCTTTCTCATATTTTTCAATTAATTTTTAGGTCCTGTCGATGTCAACATTCTAGCTAAGTGTAATCCCTGCTTATCAAATCCCTGTAAAAATGATGGCACCTGTAACAATGATCCAGTTGACTTTTATCGATGTACCTGCCCCTATGGCTTCAAGGTAAGTAGATGCTGTTGTGAGAGCCACAGTCTGGAAACATATCTTTTTTTTTTTTTCATAATTCTACTATGCTTTCTCTGTGCGCAGTGGATGTCCTCATTTGTATTCAACCTAACTTGGCCATTCCTTCTACAGGGGCAGGATTGTGATGTCCCAATTCATGCATGCATCAGTAACCCATGTAAACATGGAGGAACTTGCCATTTGAAAGAAGGGGAAAAAGATGGATTCTGGTAAGTCATGAGGCTGTGATTTCCTTTGTCTGAAGTATTGGAGCAAGAATAACTAAGAAAACAGGCATTTTCCTTTTCAAACCCAAGGGCATTCTTTTAAAAAAGAAAAACAGAATAAGGACAATATGTATTGGTCCCTCCCAGAGGTATACTGCAATATTAAAAACAAATGGAGACTCCACAGGGTTCTCAGCTTAGGATGTTACAAATCAAAAATTTAAAAACATGCACATACACATATGATTAATCAAGTCAGATTAGGGCAAGACAAAGTGTTGGCTCAATTATGCTAATTAATAGCCAACTCTTCCCTTAATGCAAGTCCTGCATTCATCTGATGATTTGCTTATTGCTTTAACAGACAGTGTGCAATGATGAGATGTAGGTCCCACTGAAACAGAAAATTAATGATTCATTTCCAGGCCACAATATACATAGACAATCATGCTGTGAACATTTTAAATCTGGAATTATTTAATCATACAGTACAATTACTTCAGATGTACTTCATGAATTATGAAAGAGTCCATTAAGTGGCATTAAGAATTTCACTTTAGAATGCTAATCTACTACTAACACTTGTTAGAATTGTCATGTTATAGAAGAAAAATACTTCATTTCTGTTACAAAATTTTCTCTTATCCATCTACACTTTACTCAAAGCTCATACTGATATTACTTGAGATTAAATATACAATATTTTATGTGGTAAATTGCATTTATTGTCTTAGAGAAAATGTTCATATTTTGTAATTGCAAGGAAGACAAAACTTAATTTTTACATTTCTTTTTTGTTGCCAGACATCTTAAACATTTCACATAGAGTAGGAGATGATATGATTTTAAGAATCAGAATTAGTTCCTCCTCATTTCTGAGTAAAGAAGCATAAATTACTCTATTAGAGAAAAACTTGGGATTAAGATATCTATGATTGTGGAGTCAAACTTTATTTCTGTATCATACCTGGAAATATTGGTTTTTAAGACCCTGAAGCCACTTACCATCTTGAAGCCAACATAAGTTTTATTTTTTAATGTTTTCTGGTTTGTTTGATATTACACTAAATCAATACTTACAACATGGCATTTCAAAACTTTTAAAAAACAAATTCTTATAATTTTATGAGCTCTATAATTTACAAATGTATTTATGGTTTTTTTTCAATATTTAGATCACATGGATTTAAAATGCAGCAAAAAGATGTGAATTGCTTTTGTGTTTATTTTGCCTTTCTGCCCTGATATTCAGGTGTATCTGTGCTGATGGTTTTGAAGGAGAAAATTGTGAAGTCAATATTGATGATTGTGAAGACAATGACTGTGAAAATAATTCTACATGTGTTGATGGGATCAATAACTACACATGCCTTTGCCCACCTGAGTACACAGGTATGAACACTGGGAAACATTATGCCATCAATCACTGTGTCTCTTTGAAAGCATCATTGGCACTATGCTCCTATTTATTTACTAATCCATTCTATTATTCTATAACTGGTAGGTGTTTTGTCAATTAGATGTAATGTAAATAATGGAAGGAACTAAGATGGTTTCAGACAATCAAGTATAAGACCCAGCAAGCTCAGTGCAAAGTGAGTCCATTATAAAGTCATTGCTCTGCAGCAAAAAAGAATTTTTCATGTAGAAAGTTCTTATCCCACAATTCAATAGCATTTCCATTTAAATCATTTTCCCCATACAAACCAACTCACCAAAACATATGTGAAAAGAGAGAATTTTTTAAATAGCCAAAATGTAATTAAACATTTGAGATACTTCGTCTATGTTTATTTTTTTACCAGCAAGTATTTGCTTCTAGTGACCCATGTCCTTCAAGATGAAAATCAGGAAGAGACTGAGCATTTGGGATACTCTTACAAAGCCATCACCCTTTTTCTGACATTTTGTCTCTGTGGGTGATAAATCTCATATGACTATCCAAATTGCTAAACTTCCACTCAATTTAAACCAATTTGCTATAAAATCAACATCAAGTTTATGGCCTATATATTTTGACAGAGCATCTGTTTGACTGATATTTGTGACTATGAATAAGAAAATTCATAGTTGTCTTTTTGTTCCTTAATCTCTTATATTTAATGGAGAAAAATAATTCCATATTATATTTTTAAAAAAAATAAAGAAGTAGATTCTACTAGTCTGTTGAAAGCTACCATTTCCATTTAGCTGGATATTTTTATTAATTATATTTCCATTAAATCCAATACATAGTTAAGAAAATCAGAGACTGAAATATCTATAGATGTGGCTAAGACTAACATCTCTAAACATTGAAGATGCACACACCTCTATATAGCTAACTTTCATAGGGTTTGTTGGAAAACCACTGAAATTTAAATTTTTATCAATACCTTTCTTGATGGGAAAGTATCTTTCATGATGAAAAACTGCTAAATACAATAATGAAGTTCAGTTTTAACAGCTCAGATCTGTTTAAGGATCTCTGACGCTGCATTTTCTGTAATTCAGGTCTTTTTAATAGGAGTAAGGCACCTTATGTCATGTAAAGTTATACTGTTTTCAGAAGAAATGCTGTATCACTAATTGTTCTATTACATGGATAGAGGGTTTATACTGCTTAGCAGGCAAAATTTGAGCATTCTTTGATATTTTGCATTAACCACGGGATAAGTATAGGAAATAGATCTAACATGCACCTATAGTACAGGGGTGTGCTACAAAGCTTTCACCTTCCACCAATAAAACTTACACCTCTCATACTTGGCATGACCCTGTGGCCACAGATTCTGGAGCCCTTACAGCTACTCTGATAACCTGAGGGCTAATTTGATATGTGTAAAAACCCAATGTTTGCACTAAAATCTGTTACTTAATACTGTCTTAGGACAAAAATAGGTCTCTTTTTCTGTCATTGTTCTGATCATTTTGAAAAGTGATTAAGAACCCACTTAATCTTGGAGACCTCTATAAACCAACCTACTCTGATTCCACCAGACAAATTAGATCCAAGCATTGCAAGCATAATTTTGCTATCTATGCCTTTTTATGTATGGAAACCAAGAATGGATGAATGAATATATATAAATACTTTCCCTTCCTGATGAAATCTGGGCTTGGAGAACAGCTATGTTCAGGTTCTTGTATGTCTTTCTTATGATAATTTAAATAAGGTGGTAAATACTGAGTTGGTTTGAAGGGGTCCCCCTGCTTTGGCTTTAGCTTTGCTATTCCTTATTCTTTTGTTTTCTTTTTCTGTCTTTGTCTTACCTGCTCACCTTTTATTTCCCAGGCTCTCATCCTAAACGTCTTTGACACATGTCCTCCCATCTTGAATGGCTCCATTCAGTGCACCTTCCTCTGAGAAATGTGACTTTCCCAACTACATCAGATCTCTTCCTTTAAAACATATCATAATAACCCAAAGCTTAGCAAAACCACTTCTTAGTCAAAATGTGACATTTATGAAAGCTGTCATGCAAGAACCTACCATTACTACCCATTAAGAGGTTTGTCTCTGCATAGGAACTGAAACCCCTTTAGACTTTTTAACTTATAACTACTACAAATATTGGATTGCTTTAATTTGGGCAGAGGATCAAGAAAAATATTGAACTCAAGAGAAAGTGCATGACATACAAAACATGAAGATATTACCATTATAACCTTGGACAGGGTCTTGTGGGCCATGAAACTTTGACAGTTTGGCAGTAGAGAAGATATCTAAATGGGGAAAATTTATAACTCATCTTTTAACTGTAGTGTTTTTGTGCATATGTGAAATGAGCTCATTTCAAAAATATCAAACAACCATCTGCATTTTGAAATCAGTGGCACATAAGTGGCCTTTAATTATAGGAAAGTATAAATCAGACTCTAGAGTTTTGTATCCTGTTTCATCCAAGTCTTCATTTAGGGAGGAATTTTCTTATAATGTAACTATATTGTGTTAAATTTAATTTTGGAATCTGATTAATGAGCATGAGATCTGGGAACAGAAACCCTGCTATGCTCAGGGAATATAATAATGTTGTCATTGTTTAAAAATCATTTGAGGGCTGGGGATGTGGCTCAAGCGGTAGCGCGCTCACCTGGCATGCGTGCGGCCCTGGTTCGATCCCCAGCACCACATACCAACAAAGATGTTGTGTCCGCCGAGAACTAAAAAATAAATATTAAAAAAAAATTCTCTCTCTCTCTCTCTCTCTCTCCTCTCTCACTCTCTCTTTAAAAAAAAATCATTTGAGTCACAAGTTGCTTTTTGCTTTGAAGATTTTTCACTCTGCATGCCAAACACATACAATAAGAAAGTAAACTCTATTTAGGTACCAATAGGTATTACCAATAAAACTTCATAGAAAAAGCTCATGAATTATTATGGTGTCAATGTTTGCATTGTCACCTATGTGAAGTTAAAATGAGCATAATGTTGTCAATGGAGAAAATCCAGAGATCTGAAAATAATCATGCAGAGAAATGATGACATGATGAGTGGGCCATAAACTGGATTAGAAGAGGGCTGGGAATATGGCTTACTTGGTAGAGTGCTTGCCTCACATGCACAAGTTCCTGGGTTGAATCCCCAGCACCACAAAAATAAATAAATAAATAAATAAATAATAAAAAATAAAAAAAAAATTAAAAAGGAAGAAAGAAAAAAGAAGTACTGTAAGGAAAGTGACCACCATTAGGTGATTTATTAAACGTTATTTATATACTGAGTAACCAAAATATCACAGTAAGTAGTTAATGGTTTATTAGAAGAGAAAACTCTTGTTTTTTCTTCCGGAATAGATTTATAACATAAATCTTAAGGGCCACTGCTGTCATTCTGTCCTCACCCTCATCATCAAAACTGTTCTTCACTTCAGCCCATCCCCTGTCCAGCTAATTGCACAGTGCATGACTGAGGAGTATTCTTCTGGCAAGATTAATTTTTGAAAGGTTAAATTATAAATTAAAATCACTGTTCTATGAATTGGGAAAGTAGAACTTGGAATTGTTAAATAATTTAAGAATTGATTCTATAGTTTTAATTTTAGCTTGGGATTTGGAGCTTGTTTTTTTATATTTCTAACTCAATATCTTGTTCCTGAAAACAAGCCCCTTTTTTGACAAAAATATTCAAGAAATTTCTTAAACTGGCCAAGTTCAAAACCAACAAAAACATGAAATATGGACACCTTTTCTTGGGCTCTAGAGCTAGATAGTGTTGAATTGAACAATGTGTTTTTTCATGTTTCACAACAGAAAAAAACCCTGGATCTGGATCTGTTATGTCAAAACTAATGTGTCTTAAGTAATTCATTTCTCATGGGACCGCATACAATTATGACACAATGCTGATCAGATTTTAGGCCCTCATATTGCTTACTAATATTAAATGAATTAGGCAATTTATTTATTCATAAAGTCTTAGAATCCATGTTGTGCAAAATATTCAGAACATTTTAATTTCTCCATTTTATGCCATATCGTTTTTTTTTTCCAAATCTCTAATGCCCACACACAAACCATTCACTGTGCATCTTAAATAGCCAAGCAACCGGTGTCACCTCCCCTGGTCTAGATGCAGACCTGTAGCTTCCTGTGATGGCATTTACTTTTTGCCTCCTTTCCCTCCATGTGTATGCTTTTGGCCCAGCTGTAGGTAAGAAATCTAAGCTTCGCTTTTGTTTGCCTCCTCACCCTGGCTTCTCTGTTAATGCTGCCATTGGCTTCCTGTGCTCTACTGTTGTATCGCAATGTAAAAAGTCTCTTGTCTCTTCTGTCTTTGTCGCTGCCAGCTGCTAATCTGAATGAGGTGGAAAAAGGTTAGTTGCCTTTTCACTCTATTATGATCTTTGTTTCAGTTTTCCTCTTTCTTTTAAAGTTATGTAGCCTTAACTGTGTGTACCTGATAAGGAATGTTTACAGAACATGAAGTCAGAAATCAAGACCTCAAATCAGCCATTTAGATCCTTGATATGTGTATATGTGTGTCAAACACTGTAAAATGCACCTATGGAAGTAACTTGATACTTTTCTAGAAAGCGACAGTAGAGATTATCTGAGTGGGAAGAAGGAGTGGCTAAGAAAAGCACTAATATTTTCTATTTCCTTTTTGTCCATATTCTTTTACTTTTTTAAACATGCTATGAACTTATATTATTTTTATAATGAAGAACTTAGGTCATTGATTATAATAGGTAAGCTGTACATAGAAAATACTTAAAGTATATGGATTTTCCCCTAACTTTTAAACCTATGTCTTTAGTAATATGAAACATGGAAAATGTTTCACTATATGTATTTATTGGAACACTTTATAAAAATGAATACTACAAAGCTCAAGAGGTTAATTTACAGAATGAAATAGTCAAATTTGTATTCAAGAATTCCATGGATACTAGGCAGTCTTTTAAATTGTGAAAAGAGGCACATCTGGCATTGACATCAGTGTGGACCACAAGTCTCCTCCAAAGTATCAGAGCCCAGAAAAGAGAGACAGGGATTAGAGAGATAACCACATCTGGGGATTATCATGGAATCTTCTTCTTCTTACAGACTCTGAATTATAACTCATGCCACTGAATTTTCAATCACTAAGCACACTAGAGTCTTCAAGTATCAGGTTCAGAAACACTGTCATAGGACCACACATGCCTGTCTTCATAGTTCCCTTTGTATTTAAAGTCCAGGGCTGATATTGAATCATGGCTGCTCTGTCCTCTCTTGCTAAGCACTCCATAGCCTTTTGCTGCATTGTTTGAGTGATTTATCTGCTTGCTCAATGTATCTAAGAAACACAGCCTCAGTCTATCTCAGAAACACAATAGAAATTATTATATTATATGTCCTTAGATAGTCATGTATGTACTCTCAGGACCAAGTTTGGCAGGGCAGTAGTGTTCTAAGTTACCACATGGTTTCATCTGGTGACTAGATTTCATGCGTGTGTTTGTAAAAGTTCTCTTTTATTTCCCAGAATTTGCTGCTAACTGGATTTGCTTTCAAAAACAGACAATCATTCTCTGTATTTTTAAACCAAAACTTAATTACAACTAGAATTTAGATGTTTTTATATCTCCAAGGGTAATTTTCTTAATTGAAGTGAACCTCCATAATCATTTGACATATCGTTAATGTAAAAGAACTCTATGGATATGAACAGTAAAAAGTTGAACAATAACATTTATAAAGCAATAATCAACCATTTACTCAAGAATACACACCTTGTGAGTAGGGGGCCAGGTGCAGACCAGTGTCCTGCTGACCCCAAGACATGTAGTATGACTTGGGCATCTTCTGCTAGAACCGGCCCACCTCTACTTGCGTCCACCTTCCAGGCCTGGCATCTTGTCATGTCACACAATGGCTCTGACTGTTTATGTCTAAAGAGTTCTTCTTCTGCTTTCCCTGATGTCTCTTCAACTTGCTACAGACAGTTTTCCTCATGCACATTTGAAAAGAATAAAGCTGGAACCACAAAATCTCAGTGCAGAGAAGCAGTCTTTTTTAGACTTGAAAATAAGTCCTAATCAAAGCCTATACCATTAACCAATTAATTCTCCTGAGAACTGGGCTGCCTTCTATCATATAGGACAGAAAGAATTTGTGTAGGTGTTGGGAGAAGCTCGGATTTTTAATTTTGGTATTAATATTCTAAATTTCAGGACTCTAGTTTTAGACTTTTTTTTTTTTTTTGGTCTGTGAGACAAAGGTAGTGGTATCTGTTCTCCTTCTGGTAGGTATTTGAAAATGTTAAGAATGTAGAGGAAATATTAAAATGGTAAATGTTTATACTTAAGGAATATCAGAGACTTCCCTTTAAGATAGTTTTAAGTTTTGCATCATTTAATTCCCATATGGTTTGGATTATGTTCTCCCCAGTAGTAGAAGAATTCTTATGGGAATTTCGATAGAGAAATTTTTGCCTAAAGTAAATTTTGTGTATGAAGGAAATTTCTCTGACCATATTTTCCCCTACTGTCTCTTTTTAAATCTTTTAATTTTTCCCCTATTGTCATTATTATTATTAATTTACTTTCTATGATTACTTCAAATAGAAAGACTTTATTTAGGAGTACAATTTTCTTTCTTTTTACTCCTTTATTCTACTTTGAAGTATGAGGACATATTGAATGTTGAAGGAGTCTTTAAATTGACTATATTTTTAGATGTTGTGTGTATTTTTAGATTTTCATGATCTCTTAATAACAATAAGTCTATCACTACTTTTGCATCAAGATACATGAGTTCTGTATATCAGAGTTGTTACAGCTGTGATCATAATTCAGATCCTCAAATAAGGGACATTAAAGTTGCACTCGTTTTTTAAGTAAATACTTTGGCAACCTAACAATATTATATGGTTTGCATTCTTTGTGCAACGTTTCAAAGTTTTCTTAAATCCACTTGAATCTCAAAAAATGTTTTAAAAGAGTCCTTTGTTTCCATTAGTTGGCAGGCAGTGCCTACGGAGCCCAGAACAACAATTTAGTTTAACCAGTCTTATTCAATTTAATTTGGATTTATTTTTTGAAAACAGAGTCCAGTATGTTCTGGACTTTCAGTAGCTGTTGTAAGTGGTTTTATCATTCAGCCCTAGAGATCCAAGGGGGAAGTACTAAAAAAAAATTCTCCTTTTTGGATTATTTATTTGGAGAAGTTTTTCCATTTAAAAATTCATAAGATGTTTATTGAGAAAATACCTTATGCAGGACACCATGCTAAGTACTGAAAGTGATACAAAAATCCACAAAATATTCCCCTTGTCCACCAGGAAAACTCTTTGATTCTTGACTGCAAGTTCAAATCAGGTCAGATGCATGGGCATTGCAAGCCACCACTTCTCAGGTCCTAAGTACATTACCAACATTATAGAGGGACTTTGTAGGTCTAGAAGCAAAGAGAAACTAAAAGAGCACTGATTAGGAATCAAAAATAAAAATAAAAAATAACACTGATCAAACTCTCTGTCAAGCACTATGAAGAAACTAATTTCATGTCATTTAGAAAACAAAATGAGCACAAAACTTTCCCTTCTGTAAACTTTCTTTGTATCTGAATTGATAGCACATGCTCTGGAGCCTTTTTATGTTGAATTATGATTAACTGTACCTCATGGGGTTTCTCTGTGACATTGTCCCCACTATGTACATGTCACATTTTGTACCCATTTCACAGGACATCTATCAATGGCACATGTATCTTCAGGAATTCATGGATCCTCAGGTTCAGTTCCCTGTGTTTCTACACTAGCAACTGGATTTAATTGAGTTTAAAAAGATGAGGGAAATGTGGGTAATTTATAGATCATATGCCACTCATATGCTGTCACACACAATCCCTCAATTCCTGAGCTCAGCCTCTTCACTTCCTATTGGGATGGTCATTGTTTGGCAGAAGAAATTGTAGGAATATCTAGGAGTCAAAAGATGGTCATGTAGTACATATAGTCCAGGCTTCAAGAGTGTATCTTAAGTTAGGACCTCAGAACACATATCTGTTAACTGACTTCTTTATTCTCTCTCCTTCCAACCATTGCCCTTTATGCCTCTGAGTCTTCTTCATCAACATTTCAATAGTATTTATCACCAAAAATCAAACATATGAGTGCTATTTTCATGTTTTGTCATGAAGGACCTAGTTTGTGCCAAATGATTTGCTAGTAAAGGTGATGTGATTGGAGAAGTACAAAAATGTCAATGAAAGTAACCATTGACCTCAAGCAATGTACTTTTAAGTAGTTAAATGTCACGTATTTTATTCATTGGATTGCTTCTTTTGATACCTTTCCTTGCTAAGATAATTCAAAAAGAATAAAATTGGTTTCATGATTCAGGATTTTCTTGAGCCAAGCAGGAGCTCAAAAGGAAAATATTCAAAGAATGATTTGTTTTACCGTCTAAAAATCTGTGTCCTGGGGATTCTGTCAGGAATTCAGCCAGACTTCCTCCCCTGCTACAATTATATTTGAAAATGTCATAACTGATTAAATTTAACACTAGAATTCTGGTCTAGTTATTCAGAGAACTGTCCTAAGTTCCCTCTCTATCATTATCAATATTAATGATCCTTTCTCAAAAAAAAAAAAGCTAGTTTGGTACAATTTATGAATAGACTACATTGTCTGCATTGTCAGCACCAGAGTCCCTCTGCCCCTTCTTTGTCCCCAAATAGATTCTGAGACTTTTTTTGCCTATTGCATGGAGAAAAGACATAAGTCTAGTTGCATTAGCAGAAGCTAGCAACAGTTGAGTATATCCGCAACACCATGTACTGCTCTCTAAAACTGCTTCTGCTGTAGACATATCCAACCTAAATTCAAAGGGATGACTTTGGGAAAAATTCAGTCAAGATGCTGTAGTAGATTACTAATTGAATGCCTTAGGTTATTGCTTTGTTTCATGTAAAAAAAAATAATAATATTTTAAACAGAGAATTAGCTTGGAAAGTTCCAGAAATTCTAAGGGTCAATCTTCTATTCTCCTGTGCAAACAGTGAGGATGAAACAAGCCTAGAAGAGATATACTGTTTCCCAAATTTCTTGGTAACTAGAAAGTGATTAGCCCTTCAAAATTTTCTTTCTCTGTATGGCTTCTGCTAATGTAACTAGGTTAGACTTTAGCACTCTGCAGCCTCCTCTGGCGCCATGTTTTTCCAGGCTCATTCCCACCTGTCAGAGACCTACTCTCTATGTCCTGTCCTCCATGGAGCCCCTGCCTGTGCTGTACAGTTCTTGCTTCACCCTCACCCCTGAGACACTTTCACCTTCTTTAAGAAGCCCCTCCTGTTTGCCCTCAAAGCATCAGTTCCCCTTCTGGAGCACCAGGGAAACTTTCTGCTAGCATTCATCACAAAGCCAATGTTATACTCACTGGGGTTTTTATTGGATTAGTATGTTTCTCCTCCTCCTAGTGGATGAGCTCCATGAGAATAGGAACAGCTTTGTGTCATTGACACCATTACATTCCTAGCATAGATACCAGTTTTTACACTTAGTTAGAACTCAAAATATATGGTGATGTTAAAAATTGATTTGATTCAGAATAATTAGAAAAAAGCAACAGGCATATTTCAGTATAAATATTAGGGAAAAAAATGTTACAATACCTCTATAATTCCAGCCACTCAGGAGGCTAAGGCAGGAAGATTATAAGCCCCAGCCTCAACAATTTAGTAAGACCCTGTTTCAAAATAAGAAAAGAGCTGGGGGGTGTAGGTACATGGTAGAGCACACCTGGGTTCAGTTTTCAATCTTTCGCTCTCTCTCTCTCCCTCTCTCTCACACACAATACACACACACACACACACACACACACACACACACAAATTTCAGTAGGGGTAATAAGGGAGAGAATTACAAACGAAGGTAAACAGAAGGGTCTAATTTTGTTTTTTTTTTTTCTTTTTTGCTGTTGTTGGTGGTGGGTTTTTGTCATTGTTGTTTTTAACAAAGAAGGAACTTTAAAATCAGTTAGGCTCATAGATCTGAAATGAAGCAGAGGATAAGGTCAATTCCAGGTGCTACTTCTCAGAGCAGCTACCTGTGTGCATAGAGCTTTTTGCTTATTGCAGTGGTATTTGCAATATTGGTACCATGGGGGCTCTGGGTACACATTAGACCCTGTTTGTACCCCTGAAGACTATAATGTTGTTCTGCACAGCTAAGCATAATGCTCTCTCTGGTAACTTGCTGGCTGCATTATTCATCTCTGAGTGCTGATTCACTCTTCACTTGAGTATTATCAACTCTGGTGACCAGCATTCACTGTTATACCTGGTAGATGAACATAATGCCTACCATCAAGAGCAGGGCACCTTTGTGTGTGCTTGTTAATACCCTTGACAATCAAGTTGGGACAAAGGTAAAACAGGACTGTCCTAAGAAAGCTAGAATGAATGGTCACATTACCACTATGACAAATTCGTCAGAGAAATTAATATGTTCACTGATGTTCCACTCTTCAAGTGTGTGCCCACAAGAACCCATACCCTCTTAGGGATCTGAGCTCCACTCTTGTCATGTTCCCTCACAGCTCATATTCTCTTAAGGTCTGCTACTGCCATATTCCCTCAAGCTCTGCTACTGCAGAGCTTGACATCTCCAGTCCATGTTTACCTGACAGATGTAGTCAGATGAGATGACCCAAGAACTTGGCATAATTTTCTCACCAGAAAGGTGCCTTTGATTAGAACACATGGTGCTTTGTCTTCAGAAAGTTCTGCTGTGCTGAGAAATTGCTCACCAACTACCTCTGTTACCAGTGACAGGAGATCATTCACTAACCTTTGTTATCCTAAGAGTTAGCAATAGACCTGCTGGTGCATCACTGTTTCCTCTCCAGTATATGGACAAGCAGCACATATATATCCACCTACCATCCTTGAACCCCTTATCCACAAAAAAAGTTGAAAACCATAATCACAAGGAAAGTTAATTTGCTCATCTGATCAAAAGCAAATCATAAAGGCCAGATATCCATTGTGTTCCATGTTTTTGTTTTGTCATTTGGGGTTCATGGTAGAAAACAAATAGATTTCCTGAGATTTTGTGGAATGGGTTGGTGCCAGATCATGGACTCAAGGTTTGTCCAGATACCTGTGAGGTATCTGAGGTTTGTGAGCAGACATTTAACCTGCATTCAACCATGCTAAATATGTTTTTTGATGCTGGATTAAACATATAAAGACTTGCTTATAAGATAATTGATTTTAACACTGACTATATGGATTGGAATGAAGAATGTTCTACTATGATTTTATCAACTCAAGAAGGGAAGTGGCCATTGATATTTTTTCAGGCCCTGGAACTTCAGAAAACTAAATTCAGTCCCCATATTTTTTTCTTTTTTTTTTTTCACTATCTTGGTACTATCTCTGACTACACATGTAGAAAAAAAAAATTAAAAATAAAAATTGTATGATGTCCTTTCAGGTACAGGGGAACTTTTACAATACTCCCAGTTAATATTTTAGGTCACTATAGTTGTAGTGATTTATTTCTGTTCATCCTGAAAACCTGATGCCATTTTCAATGCCCAATTTCTTTAATGATTGGGAAGTAAATACAGAGTCTAAAATCTGTCTAAAGAGCATGTTATGTTTTCCTTATTATATTGAGCTCTTAAGACTCCCCATCATGCCAAGTCACTTGACTTTTAAAAGCTGCACTTCCCCAATACAGCAGAATGTAATATAATTAGGAGAAATTAAAGAAATAACCCAGTGAAAACATTTATTTTAATTCTGAGGCAGGAAATAAAATAATGTTCAATCTGAAGAGAATAAGATATCTTTTATTAATGATTAATCACATTTAGTAAAAATTAAAAAGAAAAATGTCCAAAGGCTAAAATGAAACCCAAGTTGAACATAAATAGACAAGTTAGTTCTTGCTTAACTACTTAGATGAATAGTTATTCCAATAACTACTACTTGAGTATATCACCATATCATAAACTCTAGGAAGACACATAAACAAATATACCAATGTTTCTTCTCATAATGATCTTACAGTCAAACAAAAGGAAAGAGATATACACCAATAACATAAAATGCACTCATAACAGTGCAACTATACAACCCTGCCTTCTATGCTTGTCATGACTATTAAGTGACCACATATTTACATGATGTTTAAAACTGCCTGGAACAAGGTAGTAAGCACTCTACAAATATTGATTAAGTAAATAAACAATATAATATATTTGCCATAAAGCAGGCACAAGCCTGAGTGAGAAAAATCAACAACAGAAATGTCAAAGAAAGTTATTAAAGCAAAAGAAAAAAAACATTATCCCAAGCATTGAGTTGAGATAACTTCATAAAACAGTGAACAGACCAGATGAGAAAAGTGTAGGGTAGAAGATTGGGCTTTAAAAATGAGTTAGGCAGTAGTGAAACACAGGGAATGCTTTTGCAATATGTGTTAGCTTTAAAATGTTTGGTGAGAATAAAAAGAGTCAAGTCATTTTTAAAATAGTCCATCAATCTTATCAGAGTCAGGTGTGTATCTATGTAAGGGAAACAAGCAATTACCATATACAACTTCAGTAATGACTGATATTGCTCTTATTCTGTTCTTATAGAGATAAGGAATACGTACTTGAAATTCATACAGCTTTTCACATTCAAGTTAGCATGCTTAGCCTAAAGCTCTTAATTACAAATTTGGCAATCTATCTATCCCACAGTTTATTAGAATTGCCTCTCTTCTCACTCCTTTCCATAGCAGATCTATGGAGAAATTCTTGTGGAGAAGACAGAATCAACTCTTTTCTTCTCTCAGCGCTGTAATTCACTCTAGGTTCTGTCTCTAGCTCAGACTTTTTCTAGGAACTGACTGTAGTCAAGATCAACCACATCCCTCCCTGTAGTCCTTGCATCTAGTACAACAAAATACAGTATATCTTGTTGAATTCTGAATTAAATGGGATTAATTGGACTGAGTTGGATTGGATCAAAGTGAATGAAAATAAAACATTCCTTTCTTATCACTTTTAGAATTTCTTATTTGGGAATAAAGTGAAAAGCACATAGATGACATTTAATATGTATCACAAGTGGTCCTTCTCTATCATCAGTTTTATAAACTGCCATGGATATAAACAACTGTAAATAGATTGCATCCAAACAAGATGGCTTTGATTAGAAAATGGAAAGTAATTAAATTGTGGTAGGCCAATAAAACACAATGGAAAAATTCCATCAAGGTGCCTAACTTGAAGTCCTAGTAATTAAAATCACAAATCTTGAAAACCCTTCTTTGAAAGTAGCTCACCAGATAAATGTTGTTAAAAGCTTTTGTCTCACAGATTTAGAAACACTGAAAATCTTACAGAAGAAATATATGAGACCTTCAATGCAATTCATTCATTTTAAGACATAGAGAAAACAGATTGATATAATAACTAGATGAATACATTTTTATACATGCCTCATGGGAAAAGATCCTTTAAGTTTAAATAATATATATCACATTCAGGTGGCAACTATTTCTACCAATCAGTAGTATATAGCTTTAAAAAGGACCATCTTTAGCAAAAGAATTACCTTCAAAGTTCTGATTTTTAAGCCAATAGTGTTTAAATTCAGACTCTGAACAAATGAAAGTTCTAGTAGTTTCTCAGAACTGAACACTTGCCTTTTAATATGTCACTTTATTTCTTCATTTTTTTGCATATAAAACAATTAAAAATATTTGGAAGTAAGGTAGAAACCAACTTTTGAAAATGTACTATTACAGTCACCGTAGTATCTAATATTCACTGATTGGGAAAATTATTATCTCAGTGAGAATCTTACTTGGCCTAATATACCTCAAATAGTGAGAATGTTATTCATACTGGAAGAAATTTCCTAAGAGATTATCCTATATGCAATGCAATATAAAATGCCTCAAATCAACATGGATATGTTTGTGGCTTTCATTTGTTGATAAAAGTTATTCTTTGTAACTTAACTGACAATCATGGAATGAGTGTCTGCCCCTTCTATTTATTTATTTTTTTTTACTTTTACTTTTTCCTTTGGATGTGCCTAAGCTGTTTTTTTGTTGAGCTGTTGCAATGATTCATAAGAGGGAAACAAAGTATTGTTCTTCTAGATTTATAAGACATTGAAGACTATGAACAATAGAAGATATTTTTTCAAACATAAAGTTACAGAATAAGCCAGACATAAAGGGATATACATACTAAATGACTCCATCTCTGTCAGGATCAAAAATAGGGATAACTAATCTATGGTCTTATCAAGATAGTGGCCACCCTTGGTGGGGTTAGTGACCCGAAGGGGGCATGAAGGAGACTTCAGATATGCTGACAAATAGAGTGTGATTGGATGTGGATACTGGTCACCTAAGTGGGTTGCTTGTGAATGCTTATTATCTATCATTTATTCACTGGGTCTGTCTGTGCTATAGCTCAATAAAAATTCAAAACCAAATAAATAATAAATACACAGATAAATACGTAAATAAAGCAAGAATGAAAAGCATTGAATTTTCCCCCCATTTCTAACAGTATAATTCTCAAGGGTCTCAAGTTAGTCACACATCACTGGAGTTGTTCTAAATTACAAGCCAATTTAGTAGCAGAATCAAGATTGATTGAATATGGGATCTTCAGGTTTCTTATCATCATCTAGGTAGGGGCAGGGGTTCTGGGTTAGTTAGTTAATTAGTTAGTTTTGCTTTTTCTGTTTTATTTTCAATCCTGAGCTGCTCTAATCTCTCTAAGACCCCTAATGCAGATGGTTGGCGGGAGCCTGATAACCTGTCTGTGTGGACTGACAACATTTGCCATGTTGCAGGCGAGTTGTGTGAGGAGAAGCTGGACTTCTGTGCCCAGGACCTGAACCCGTGCCAGCATGACTCCAAGTGCATCCTGACGCCAAGGGGGTTCAAGTAAGTCAGAGGGCCTCTCCTGGGCTCACAGCTGAGGAGAGGACCTTTCTTCTCCTCCAGAGCTTCACACCTCAGCTCCAGGTTTAAAGGACTTGTTCACTAGTGCCAGTGACCACTTTATGGATAGTCATTATGCAGCATGGATTTCTCTCAGTACACTGAAGAAAAAGAAAGGAGGTTTTTGCTTTGTGCTATGACTCTTTCTGGGAGGTCAATTGGGGAATAAAGGATCCTCATCCTCAGCCTCCTCACATTTATTTGAAAGCCAATCTAGCTAAATACCTGGCATCCTGGGGTGCCTCATTAAAGGTATGTTCGTGGTGAAATAAAGAATTTGATTTGAATGTAACTGAAGATGTTATGGTCTGAAAGAATACTCAGACTATCCAAGGTGGGAAAGATAAGCGACTGTGTGTCCCAGACTGCCCAGACTTTTCCAGGGTGTGCCTGTCGTCTTACTGTAATTATCACTAGTGCTCCTTTGGCCTTAATATATGTCCTGAGGATCTGTAAGGGTCACAATCACACTAGGTAGAGGGTTCCCTCAAGTGAACTCAGAACATCAAAATGATTTTGCTTTCCTCTCAAGAAATATTTCTGAAGTCTGTTTGGTACCAAATTACATGATTCCTTTGCTGCAATCCTGAAATATTTTCAGTGGATCAACAGCAAAGTCTCTTTTTAGAGTTGCCAATGGCTTCAAGATCATGTGATCCAAATTCACCTTAAACACAAGGAAATCATAGTCCAAAGATGTCAGATGGCTCTCCAAAGACCTCAAGGTTCCTTGTGGGGCAGAGCCAGGTTTGGTACTTTACAATTGGGGTGATTTTCCTAATATCTGTTACCCTAGATGGTTTTATAGTTTGTGAACACTACAGTTGGTGTTTTAGATGACAGGCTGGGATTGTATGCATGACACTATAGTTAAGCTGTTCTTACATCAGACAATTAGAAAATGAGATTATTAGCCTCTTCACCTGTATTTATTGAATATCTTTCATGAACAGGACATATGGTAATAATACCATTTTATATTTTTGTAATGCTTTCTAGCTTTTACATACTTCATCTTCTCAGTGAAATGACCCACACTTAATTGCCATAGGATTCAGAGAGTTAAAAATCACTCAGCTTAGGAACACTTTTATAAGAAGAACTGGCATTTGAGCTGTTACTGTAAGATTTTTATATTTATAAATACATCACCAGACATTCTGAATCAAGTGGGGGAGTGAGGCCAGTAGACCCTTTCTGCCTTTCAAAGTTTGATCCAAATTAAATATGTATTCTCAAGTTTTCTCTTGGCAGTGTTCTTTTTTTCAGTTTGCTTTAAAATCTTAATTTTAGAGTATATAGATGCCAGTTGCAGTAACTGCTAATGCCATTTGTTATCTTATCAAGAATGAAAATGATAGGTTTGATTCTCTCTTTCATGGTGCTTACAATTCTATGCAAAATCCAAAAGTCCTATTATTTTTTTTTTATTTTACACAAAATTTTGCACTATATTTTATTCAACCAAACACCTTAGGTAATTACTTTCACTTCTGATAATCTTTTGATATGCCCACAAATGAACATGACAAATTGAAAGTACATCACCTATATAATCAATATCATCATTTCTTAGAGAAATTATGTAAATCCTCCATAACTGCTTATCTGCTGAACAGGTTTCACATGGCTTTGTAATTATAAGATAAAGTATCAGCAAGCCTTAATGAAAACATTAAAAATAAGAGTTTGTCTTCAAAAAACAAATTCTTAATTAAACATCTTCTGTTACTATCAGGTTGCACACTCTTTAAAGTGCCTTTCTGTAGATTACAAATGAACTTATTTGGAAGTCCACTATTTTCATTAGTCAATAATTCACGGAGCTCCTTTTATAGTCATACGTAGGTTAACCGAAAACTGATTGAGTCAGAGTTTTTGCTGTGGCTCCCATCTTATAAATAATTGCATGTTATGAGAATGACAGTTGTAGAAAGAAATGATCTTAAAAATCAAATAAGATGAAGCTGGTCAAGAAAATCTCTACTGCCAAATGTTGTTTGGACAAGTTGTACTGTTACTTCAACTTCATTTTCTTATTAGTAAACTATCAGGTCTGGTTTTACTCTTCTTACTATATTATATGCCTCATCAATCTCCTGAATTGCTTTGAGATATTTCTAGACCATGATATGCCATAAGTAGTCTTTTCAAGCATGCATCTTACTTAGTCGGCTTTTGGGCTTCTCCACAGTATGTTTTGTATTCTTTGCTTTTTTTCTTCATTCCTTGTCAGTGGAGCAGAGGGAATTTGATAGGTTTTATCGATAATGCAAACTTAAAAGAATTCTTGTTCTAATTTTTCTTTCTGTTTTGAAACTTGCTCTGAGGATCAAAAGGAAAACAAAAATGTTGATCATGATATAACTGCAAGTTCTAATGGACCTGAAAAAAAAACAGTATTGGGAGAGAAGAGGATATAAACAGTCTCCTCGACAGCCACTGTAGTGAGGGCTTGGTTCTCTTATCTTTGACTTTGACTTTTTTTCTCAGATGAATAATTCAAAGTGTTTCAAAGCATTTGTTCCTTCTTTTACTGCTTGGCACTTCAGCAGCTCTGCTCACATTAACATTGATGGAAGTTCTCTTCTAGGGCCTTGTCCAACTATTTCAGAATCTGTATGGCCACTTAGGGTCCATTTAGCTTCAGTCTTGCTGTTTACTTTGTTTCATTACGATTCATCATTAAAACCAACTGGCGGCAGATCAAGCGTGCTGATGCAGTGAGCTCCTTTCATGTCTTAATTCATACATGCAAGGGCAAAGTTAGCTAGTTACTCTTAGGAGGCCTAATCGCCAATTTGGTTTAACTCATCAGTTCTCCAGAAATGTTTAAGTCCTGATTTTGCATTTTAAGGTAAAATCCTTGGCGATCAGTAATGTCAAATTCATTTCAGTGTTTTTAAGTTCTTTACTTAAATCCTAATATATTTGAAATAAAACAGGGATGATTAGTGAAGAATGAACCATAAGACCTTTATAGAATTAGAAAGGCATATAGAGAGTTATAAAAGTAGCAATCACATATTGATCATATATTATATATAAATACCATACTAATGACTTTATGCATGATATTTTTTTTTTGGTTTTTATTTGTTTTGGTACCAGGGATTGAACCCATAGGCACATAACCACTGATCCACATCCCCAGAAATTTGTGTTATACTTTAAGACAGGGTCTTGCTAAACTGTTCAGGGCCTTGCTAAATTGTTCTGGCTGGCATTGAACTTGGGATCCTTCTGCCTCAGTCTACCAAGGCACTGGGATTATAAGTGTGTGCCACCATGCCGAGTTGGGTATCCAGTATTAACAAAATTGGTTTTCTTGAAATTATATTTTGTTCCAGTGTGTCTAGTCTCTTTAGGAAAATGTAAAATGTTCATATTTTTTTTAAAAAATATGTTTACAATTTGCAGTAAGTTTTGCAATTTAGCCCTTTTATCATTCCAGTAGTCAAATGAACTAGGCTGAAATAAAAATAAAGGACTCTATAAGCAAAATGTGGAGTAAGGAAGGGAAAGGGGGAAGAAGAAGAGGGAGGAAGAAACCCTAATGCAGTTAATCTGCTCTTATTTGTATTGTGGCTGTTCACTCTCACAAATGAGATGAACTCACCATTCCTCTGGTAGTTCACAGTGAGAAACCACACCATAGTTTACAGCCAGAACCATTTACTAGACTTGATTATTCGGAGATAAGATAATTCTAAATATGCTTTATTTAAAATGCTACCATGTTTTCTAAATGAAATGAAGCTGTTTTACTAATATTACATCAGTTGAGTCTGAAACTTTTCCTGCTTGTTCAAACAGGTGTGATTGCACACCAGGATACATTGGTGAACACTGTGACACTGACTTTGATGACTGCCAAGATAACAAGTGTAAGAATGGTGCCCACTGCACAGATGCAGTGAATGGTTATACGTACATCTGCCCAGAAGGTTACAGGTAAAGCAGAAGCGCCACTTGCTATTTTGAGTTCTACAGGACTCAAATTCACATATATTCTGACTAACATGGTTTTTTCCCCTATTTATTCTTCAGTGGCTTGTTCTGTGAGTTTTCTCCACCCATGCTCCTCCCTCGTACCAGCCCCTGCGATAATTTTGATTGTCAGAATGGAGCTCAGTGCATCATCAGGATGAATGAGCCAATATGTCAGTGTTTACCTGGATACCAGGGAGAGAAGTGTGAAAAATTGGTCAGTGTAAATTTTGTAAACAAAGAGTCCTATCTTCAGATTATCTTCAGCCAAGGTCCGACCTCAGACCAACATCACACTTCAGGTGAGAAGTGCCCCTCCAGAAAAAGCTGATCTGATCTTAAGCTACATTCAGCTTCTAGGAATGTGCATTCAGGTAGCTGATGAGTAAATGGTGGAGTTCCTCAAATAGAAGGTTAATAACTTCATCGTCCAATGACCAAAAAAAGTTCCTTGTCGGAAATGCTTTGGTAATTCTTCTCTTCAACATTTATATTTTTTTAAGTGAAATAGGAACCAGTATTTTTATTCACTACTTGATCCAAAGGGGAATAAAATCCCCACAGCAGCAAAGTATGTTCCTCAATTTGGGGCTCAGTAAAGATATTTTATGCACTTGTTTTCATGGTTCTGAAGTTGAGATTCTGCATAGGAGGAGACTGAGAAGGGTGCAGGGAAAACAGACACCACAGTGTAGCCAGTATCTGCTCACTCTTCTCTCAAAGCTTTGAAGGATCTCTATGAAATTTACAAATATGTTTTAAATCTTTCCAAATCATTGTGGACCTTTAACCAAGTCATTCAGACCCATATGGAGAAAGTTGGACTACACTGGGGGTGATATGTGCACAGTGTATGGGGCTACATGTTTGTTTTTTCTGGTAAACAAAATATTTTTTCATGTATTTTGAATGCAAACAGCATTAGCCAGTTTCCTAGAGACTCCACCTCTTTTTATTTCTTTTACCCCAAAACTTCATTAAGGAGTTGGCTTGAGTTGAAGTAATGAGCAAAAGGAGATAGGTAGGCCTTCTTTAGAAACCTTTCCCTTATCTTCCAGTATTTGTCACCTGGGATCCTTACAGAAAGTATACAGTGGTGCTGAGGTTTAAGTCACACCTTTGACCTGACTAGTCCTTTAAAAGCCTCCCAAAGAAAAAGAACAGTACAAGAACAGAGATTTCCCGCTGCATATGGCATCACTATAAAGAATTTGTTGTTGCTTAAATATGGGATATGAAAGTTAATCTTGCTCAATGCAGTCATCTTTAGCATCTGTCAAGAACAAGACCTATAATAGGAACAAAAACAGCAAATAAGTGAAAATCTCCAGAAAAGGAAGTTCTGAGCCAATCCAACATATTTACTTGAGTTTTTGTTATTATTTTCCAATTTCTTTATGAATTAATTTTAAACAGGATAAATTGCAGACAGGTCACCCTTCCAACAATAATTTCATCATGTATTATTTTTGCATAGCCACAGGGACAAAAAGTCCTCACTTCACTTAGTAGTCTGTCTCTTTTTGATGAAAGATGTTTGGTGGGCTGTACATCCTAGTAACATCAAGGTAACTTCCTACTAGATCGCCACAGATGAGGACAGCGGCATCCTCCTGTACAAGGGTGACAAAGACCATATTGCTGTGGAGCTCTACCGAGGGCGGGTTCGCGCCAGCTACGACACCGGCTCTCATCCAGCTTCTGCCATTTACAGGTGAAGATCTCTCAGTTACTGGTAAAGGTGAAAAAATTTGTTTAATGAAGAACTGCTTCTTTTCTATGATTTTGCAATGGGCATGGGAGGGCATGATTGGCTATAGTAGGTATCTTAGTCCAGTATAACAGATCTGGTACCGAGTAGAAGAGAAGCCACAGAGATTTATTTCTTATAGTTCTATGAAATCCAAAGTTGAGAAAAGAAGCCGCCTTGGTAAGAGTCTTCTAGCTGCATTATCCCAGGGCAAAAGACAGAAGGGAAGATGGTATGAGGAAGAAAGGAGCCAAACTCATTCTCTATCCAGGAACCCACTCCTAAAATAACTAACCCATGCCTTGATAGCAGAGTTAATCCATTTTTGAAGGAAGAGTCCTCATGACCTGATCAACTCTTTTTTATTTTTTATACTGCACATTAAACCAAGGGGTAATTTACAACTGAGCCACATCCCAGCTCTTTTTATGTTTTATTTTGAGACAGGGTCTCGCTAAGTTGCATAGGTCCTCACTAAGTCCCTGAGGCTAGCTTTAAACTCACCTTACTCCTTCCACAGCCTACAGCGACTAGCTCCTGATCAACTGTTAAGGGTCCCACTTCCCAGTTTTATTGCATTGGGAGTTAAATTTTCAACATAATAAACTTTGGGGGACACACAATCGATAGCAACAGGCTTTATGATAGATACTATTAGTATCAATATCAACCCTCCATCATCCTGTGCACGTCACCTAGTTAGTTCCCTCACTTGTAGAAATAACTGCAACCCTTATGAAGGGACACACACTCATGCACATTTTTTCTAGGCAGGTATCTTAAATAGATTAATTAAATCAAATGTAAGAAATGAATGTGGACCATAGTAAGACCCCTTCATTCTTAAGATTGAACTTTCTAGATAAGTATTCCTCTATTATAAATAGCTTTGATATTGACAATATAAAAGAAGTTGCTGTGATGAATGAACCATCAGGACCATGAATTCTCAGTTCTCTCTAAAGGCTACCATGTAAAATTCTGGCCCAGGTTTTGCCTGACTTCTGTTTTTTCCAGAAAAGGCAAAAATGTTTTTTTTTAAATATTTTTTCTCTCCCTTAAATATTGATTTATATTTTTAATATAAGATATGTGAGCTAAACACATATTTAGGCCAAACTCCCTTGGCAACAAGTCGGAGGATGTTGTTTGTGACAAAAAATGGAACAGCATATATAAATGTGCTTCTAAAGACTTCACACCTTATCAGATCCCTCATAAATAGTCCTGGGAAGACAGTTGCCAATAGCAGCCATGAGTGGAATTCAATAAGTACTTTTGGTGGTGAGTTGACCCACTTGGGACTATTTGGAGCATGGAAAACAATAATTATTGTGTGAAATGTCCTTAACTCCCACCACAAGATGGCTTTCAGATTTCTCGTCACAACCTGATTTGCTCCGAAAATTCTCTATTTTACCTTTTGTAAAGGTAATTCTCCTTTTGACCTTCTACAGAAGGCCCATTAACTTATTAATTCACCTGCAGCCTTTACCTGCCTTTCTCATGCACATATATTATTAATTCATCTTCTAGCACAGAGAAGAGGGTGCCACTAATTCTGCTCTGGTTTTAGCCCAAAAATCACCTTTGACTTCAAAGTCACTGATTTTTCCATAGCAAATTACGCAGGTGAGAGGGATGGGAACAGACACTTTTCAGCCCATCACTTTGTTTCCATGATCAGAACTTGCCTTGTCTCCAGCTGGCATGGACTGTGCTTGGTGTATCAGCAGCAGGACAAGACAGGAACAGCATGCCTGCTGAAGCTTTCAACAGATGTCTCCTTTATGAACTACTTCATATTAGGGTAATTTATGAAGTCAGTGGGATGTTACTTGCATTAAGTAACAGATTGGGTAATATTAAACTCCAGGTCTAATAAATTAAATTGCATTCTCTCTTAAACTGCTCCCCGTGGTAAACAAAACCAGCTGTTAGTCGTGTAAAAACAGAAGATGTGTATTTTTTTTTCTTTTTTCTTTACAATAAAGGAAAAGATTTAGGAATCCAATTTTCTTGTCAGTGTAATAGCATTGTATTTATAGTCTACATATATAGCATTCACTTTGCTGGAAATAAAGGCCCAAAAGACACATTTTTTTTTTCAAGGAACAGCAGGCTGTGCCACCGACCCAAGATATGTAATAAAAACATAACACTAAAAGTAGCACTTACAAAAACAAAAGGGGGCAGAGAGACAGCATCCACTGAATTGAGATGTGGACTCACAGTCATTGACTGCGATTTTTTTCTGTTCTTTTCTAGAAATCTCTTGTCGAGGGGAACGGATAAGAGATTATTACCAAAAGCAGCAGGGCTACGCAGCCTGCCAAACCACCAAGAAGGTCTCACGCCTGGAATGTAAAGGCGGGTGTGCAGGGGCCCAGTGCTGTGGGCCTCTGAGGAGCAAGCGGCGGAAATACTCTTTCGAATGCACGGACGGGTCCTCCTTTGTGGATGAGGTTGAGAAGGTGGTAAAGTGTGGCTGCACGCGGTGTGCGTCCTAGGCATGGTCCCAGCACCTTCCACCTCTGACACAGGTTGTCTACTTCTTGACCGTGTTGGACTAATTTATGCTTCATAGTGGAAATATTTGAAATATATTGTAAAATACAGAATGGACTTATTTTTATTATGAGAATAAAGACTTTTTTCTGCATTTGAAAAAAAATAATAAAATAAAAGACTTGCTTAAACTAAAGCTTCCCCTACACTGGAGAAGTGTGAAGAAAGTTATACGTGGTGGCATTATAGCAACCGTGGGAACGGTTGCAACACAGATCTGTCTTTGCAACAAGCTGAAGACTCGCAGAAGCACATGGAGACTGAGGAGCTACTGTGCACCGACCTGTACTTGCCCAGAGCATAAAATGTGTGTCCCACCTTCACATCAAGCACAAGTGTGTGAGTGAGACTGCCAGGCAGGGGTTGGAATTCCAGAATTTACAGATAGAGCAAGCTGATAAGAAATATTTTGTGCAAAATATAAAGTATCCTGAAGATCTGGGTTCCATTCACGAAAGGAATGGGAGTGAAGTGCTGACTCACCCTACCTTCTTTCTAAATGTCCGCAGAAGCAGCACACAAAAGTGTTCATCTACCATTTTCCAGTATTAAGTTTTTGTAATATAAACGATAAAGGAGGTGATAAAGAACCAATAGATTATTGATAAATAAATTAGTAATAATATGAATTTTTGTTTCTATGACTTCTAAACAGCCCTATACAGTATTCAGTTTCAATGAGGAATATTTATTGTATCAAAGTACATTGTACTTAACGTTTTAGGCCATTCTTTTGCTGTTTCTTGATGCTTTAATATATATTAATTTATAATTATCCTGATTTTTTGTACATTTTTCAAACTTAAATATCAGGATTTTTTTTTTATTTTTTGGCAATAGTACTAACATAGGTTTATCTTGGGATAAATATGTGTTGGTCTGTTTATTGACCTGAACATCCGACCACTGGTGTCACAGACCTACTGGCCTCATTTAGGACAGCTGCAAAGAGCATGCAGAGTCTAAGAGTAGGAAAAGGACATCTGTGTGAGACAGTCATCATATAGGAAGAAGTGGCCCCTCTACACATGTCTTTACAGAAGAGAAATGGTGTGTAGCAATTGACACTAGAAAGTAGACCTTTTACAAATTAATATCTCCTTGACATTTTTTTGCCCTTTTATTGATTGGTGGGAAGGGAAACTGTCATGTCAAAAACTGTATTTTTTTTCCAAAAATAAAACTCCTTTATTACCTTCATGTTCCCATGTTAACATAGTTGCTGCTAAATTACATTGTAGAATTGATGATGATCTATAGTGGACTCTGCTTTTCCCTCACTAAAATCCCAGGGTGCCCTGTAATGATGCAGATGTTTCTCCCTCAACCCCCCAAAAAAATCTTTTTAAAAAAAGAAAATTAGATGTACATGTGTAATTCAGTGTGCTTTGTCTTTCTCCAGACTAATATCAGTTACACTACTGATGTTTGTAAATTAAACAGATATTTACTTCATTAACAGCTTGGTGGTTTTCTTAGAAATTGCACAATACTTAGAGGTCCTGCTTTAACAATTTCTAAATCCATTGATAAAGAACAAGGAAGACAACCTATACATATTTGTTGTCAGGATTTGGTTTGAGATGAATATATTGTCACATTTGGGGACTTTGAAATGGTCACATGGAAGAGATGGATTGCATTATGTGTTCTTTGCTTAGAGATAAGCCTCAGAGCCTTACTCCCTTGGCACAGTAATTCCTCTCTATTGATCATGTAGATTGAAGTTATGTAGAATAGACATTTTACTTTATGGTGGTTATTTAAAGGGGGAAAAAGTGAAGTAATATCAGTTCCCAGACTGTATTTCCTCTTCTTACTGTTTATAAAGACAATTAATCTCCCCACAAATGGTGAGACAAAAATCTAACTAAGCAACATGTTTTCATTCATTTTTCTTTCCCTCAATTAGAACCAGACCAAGTAGTAACTGGTAACTGCCCAGGTCAAGAACCAACATAGCCTGAGTAGAATACAACGTCATCACTTCTCTTTGAGAAGGTCATGCACACATGCACACCCACTAACACACTTACACTCTGTCTCATACATTCATTCTTGTTTATGGTTTATTTATGTCATATAAATATTATATAACTATTATAAAATATTTACATATTCCCATCGGTTGCTCCCTTTTTTCAAAGGTTTTGAATCATCCATTAGGCAAAGAAACATCTGTGAAGATACCATGACTGGGATTTGTGTTTATAGATACATGCCGACTTAATGGTCAGTGTTTGTTGATTGCTCAGTATATGCCAGATAGCATGCTAAGAGCTCTATGTGAGTGTCTCATTCATCTCTTTAAGTTGATGGATTTATTGGGCTTTCTGTTTCACACTGGGGCACAAGGCTGGAAAGCAGAGGAGCTGGACCACATTTCATGCTCCTCAGACTAGGTAGTCCACGTTCTAGTAGCAGCAACAGCTCAGCAGATCCTACTCGTCAGGAGACTAAGCTTCATGCCTTAGTCCCACACACACTAATTCTGTCAATCATATAGATGTAAGTAATCTAGATAAATATTTTTTTATTTTGTTGTTTTGTCTTAGGTTTGGGTTTTATTTTTTGTTTGTTTTTAATACTGGGGATTAGACACATAAGTGCTTAGCTACTGAGCTATGTCCCTAGCCCTTTGTACTATCAAATGAGACAAATTGAGTGCAATCATTCATGTTATAAATGGCTCCTTACTTATGAATACTTGGCCATAGGATTCCTTTGAGTAGAAAAACTAACTCTTCTAAAGCTTTTCCAATAGAATTCAACAGAGCACAATCATTGTGTGCTGAAATGAGTCAAAATGACTACATGGAATACTGCACACTTGTCATCTGAAAAGACAGTTATTAAACATCCCTAATATGTTTACTTTTAAATTGTCACATGAATAAGACAGTATAAGGAAATTCCGTGGGGTTTTGACATGTGTTCGATTTAAGAATATAACCATCTCAATCTTCAGAATTTGTTCTCACCACAGATTTCCTGACATTATTTCTAAGCAATAATAGACTAACCCCTGTATTAGAATTGCTCTGAGCATTTTCTTTTTTGGATGATTTGCTTTGGCAGCAGCAATTCCTTCTGGAGAAATGATTAAAGACTTGAAATCAATTCAGGGAAGAAAGACCTTGAGCTTTATATGTCATTCGTCTCATGTTGTGACCAGTTATTTCCAAAGTCATGTTTGTAAAAATATATACACTATAAAAATATATGAAGCTTTATGTAAAGCTTTCTATAAAGCCATATAAAGTTATATGAAATATGGAGGCTATTTTCCTTCCTAATCCTCTCTGTGTACTCACAAGTCATTTAACAACAACTTCTGCCATTTTAGAGCTTATGTGGTTAGGGTTGATGTCAAAGTGGGCAGAAGATACTACACAAATGATCAAACTAATATATGATATCAGACTATCATAAGCACTATGGTGGAAATTATGGTATATTAGAAGAATACAGCAGAGGGATCTAATCAAATAAGTACTGTGTAGTTAAAATGACTCTGTGAGAAAGTGACATTTAAGCCAAGCGATGAGAGACAAAGTAGGATCCAGGATGGAGGCAGGTGGAGGTGGGTTGCAGGATTATGAAGAGAGCAGCCTCTCTGTAGTTCCTGAGGAGGGAAGAACTCTTAGGTCCTCAAGGAAGCAAAAGAAGCCACTGTGGTGTTTTCATAGGTGTACATAGGAAAATTATGTCCGTTTAATTCCTTTGTCTTTCCTTTGCCTATTCCCATTCCCTTCCCCATTGTCTAATCTGCTGAACTTTTATTCTTCCCCTCATTCCCATTATTGTGGGTTAGCTTCTACATATCACAGAAAACACACAGTGAATCCTACTATCCATAAGAATGGGATCCTAGCTAGAATAAAATATAGTCCCTGCTTGTATAATTATATCAAAATGGATTCCGTTGTCATGTACAACTAAAAAGAACAAATAAATTTTAAAAAAAGAATTCACTGTGTTCAAAGTGAAGAACACATCTATTTTATGTGTTTGATCCAACAGTGGCTACTTCCTAGCTGTCTGAATTCTCAGCATGCAGTCCCTGTTTTTCTTTTGACCATCTATTTCAGTCTGCTTGCAAAATAATGACAAAAAGTGATGTCTATTTCAAAATACCAAATAGTTTGCTATGCTTAATGCAGCTCCTCTCAACTTCTGAGTGACATACCTATACAGACATAGAAAATACAACTACTCCTAGTAGTTGTAGAATAATATTAATTTCAGAATCTACAAAGAATGTTCTTGAACTGAAAGGCTGATTTAACTGAATTAAAAGAAACAACTGTTGGCCAATCTACACTTTAAAACTCATGTTCATTTCTTCTCTGTTTCTACCACAGCCAGAGAGTCAGGAATTGAGACAATTGGAAATCCAGAAGAAAATATCTGCATTAAAGGTGTCAGTGAAAATCTGGACTTTAGTTGTAGCATGATATCTGACTGCATCAGGCTGGAAACTTCTTGGAAGATCACTGATGTTGACTTGGAAAACCCCCAACCTTCTATCTACCCTTTTCCCACTCTGCTAAAAGAACAATATATTCCCCTGGAACATGTCAAAAATATCTTTGACTCTCACTCTAGTATAAAGCTCAAATTTGTTAATCTGACCTTACAAGGTTCCTCACAATGTATCCTTAATGTAAGAATCAATATGTGTTCTTAGATTGACAAATGCTAGGAAAGAATTTTCTAAATCAAACTGGCCAGAATGTCTAAGTTGTAAACATAAGAATCATCCACATAAAGGTGAAAGATGAAGCAATAAAAACAAAACAAAACAAAACAAAAAAAAACAAGTAAGCTAATTTAGAGATCCAACAGAATGAACTTGACCAGAGGAATAAGTTCCACTTTTATGTACTTCTGATCTATCTGGAATCAGTGGTCCCAGAATGAAGGAAAAGCATAAAAGCAATTTTAATAAAAGGGATAATGAAATATCTGGAGAGTCATGGGTTAGGAATAATAGTAATTCTGATACTGAAATAAGAGAGTCAAAGGGCAACTGGAAAAGTTGATAATAGGGTTGTCATTCAATGTGTCAGTAAGTAGTGATATACCACTTATAGTCACAGGCTGTGAAGGCGTGGGACAAACACTTGAGGTATATTCTGGAGAGAATACTGAGCACCAAGCTGGAAGAGCAAGACCAAACTAGAGCATCAGTTACATGGGCTAGGTCAACAATGAGGTAAAAAGAAAAGTCTAGATATAGTACTATTGAGGAAATAGTATGCCCAAGAAGAAGCCACAAAATCTCCCAGAGTGAAGACAGTAATAACATGCAAGAACTTTTTTCCAAATGAACTTCTCTGTCACCTTCATCTTCCTCCTGTGAGGGAAAATAACACAAGGGCTAATGTCCTCCAGAGATAACAAATTCAGCTGAGTGGAGGAATGGCCTTTGTGCATTTGGAACCAGCTTCATCCTTGTGACAATATGTGGGTGGCTGAGTTTGGATTCAAACATGAATCAAAAATAAGAAAGCATACACCCCAAACTAGGAAGTGGGGGAAATAGCCCAAGAGAAAATTGTCTTGAAAACTTGCTATCATTAATCTTACTCTGCCTTCTTCAAGTTGCTAGAATTGTTTTCATTGTTTGCTCATATAGATTGTGGCAGAGAGATTAAATGACTTGCTCAAGGTCATACAATTCAAGTCTCCTGACTCTAACCATAATGCAATATTGATTTTGCTGCAATTGACAGGCAAACTCAATGGATGGCCTCATGAGGTATGGCTGGAGAAGTATTTCTTAAAGAGAGTTATTTGGGTTTTAAAATATACCCATGAATAACACTCACTTTCCCATTGAAGATACATTATGATATTCTTAAGATTTCTTATTTTGTAAAGGAAAATAAATAGTCCTTTTAACTGGGATTCTTCTTCCAGTCACTGAAACTGAGGGACAGGATAAGTCTTTACCTGGTTGCTTCAGTATTTCTGGCCATGGTTCTGGTCCAGTGTGCCTTGGTTGAGTGAGCTGCCTGAGCAATTGAATTCTACTGCTAAGATAATCAAAAGGACAGAATAGAACGTAGTCCAGTCCAACTAGGTCAAAGTCACATTCTTCCACTCATTCCAGGTTATATTGCATCCTTTGTAAAGAAAAACAATAACAACAACAACAACAACACAAAGATATTTAAAAAAAAAGAGAGAGAAACACCTGATTTAAATGAGAATGTCTGATAATGTCTTATCTACAATTTCAGAGGCCTGTGTTGTCACAGAAAAGAAAAGATGCACATCTATGAATTGCAGTCTTGAACTGTTTGATCCTGCTTGGTCTCTGCTTACAATATTACCATTCAATTACCTCTGCCATCAGTTCCTACTTTCAATTACATCCCCACATTGATTTTTTTTTCTTCCTATTATTCTTATGTTAGCTACAATTCTTCTCTTCTGATGCTTGTCAACTCCTTTTTGGAGCTGTGAAATGAACAGAAACACATTTCTGAATGACATGCACAATACTCTGTCTGATTGGGAAATAAATCCCTTATCATTTGGCAAAAAATAGAAAAGCATGATGGTCTAACAGCTCAGAAAATGAAGTGGAAACCCTCATGTCTGTCTCCTCATTTAATGTTTCTTTCCTTTTCCTGGTAAATGCTTTGTTATTTTAAAACATAAACATGATTATACCAATAAAAGAGATAGTCTGAGAATGAAAAGTTGGAGAGTAATGATTCCTATCCTTGCTGCCATCCCAGCTAAGAGGCCCAGAATACCCAAGAGGCAAGAGGTCCAGTTGGTTTAACTGAGTCAGACACAGAGCCACTTCTTCAGAAATTGAGGTGCACACACACACACACACACACACACACACACACACACAAACACACACACACGCAGGCACAAGAGTAAATATGTTAGAACAAAGGCAAAGTCATGTTACCCAAAGAATTGGCCAAGATCCAAATTAAAAAAGATAATAACTGTACCTGTGAATACTATGATCTTCTTTGATTGAACTCTATTCCCTTGAAAAGCAGAATGTCAGTGCACAGAAAACCAATTTCAGTAATGACAGTTGAGGTACAATATGAAACCCAAATGTTGGTGTTGTGATGGGGGCAAATATCTGTCTGGAAAGGAATTCTTGGCCTAAGAACATCAGTGGGTTATTTTCCTAGTTCCTTTTCTCACCCAAGCTTAGCTCTTACTTTCACATTAAAATGTAATGGAGTATGTATATGCTCAATCCCAGGATGTACCAGCATGCCCTAGTCAGTGCCATATGGGCACTATGAAAGATGTGCAGAAGCTCTTAAAGACTGAAGGACTTATCCTACCAATAGCTGGCACCTATCGGATCCTGAGCTCTCAGTCTACTTTGGAATCATCTGGCTGAAGAAACATCTTGCCCAAGGTCACACACTTTTCCCAGAGTGGTTGACACACAATGACTGAAAATGGGATAAATAAATAGCTGACTCCCCTCACCCCAATATGGGACATTTATGAAGCCCACTACAGCTTCAGAGCTTCCCATGAGATTAGTCAAAACCTTTTGTAGGGCAGCATCACAGCCTGGACTTTTTCTCTACCCAAGTCTGCTTCCCTTCCACCCACAGGTGGTTATTCCCCAGAGAACTCACTTATAAACCTTATTTATGCATTCAGTGACAGCTTCCTGGGAAACACAATCTGGAATACTCCTGTCTCCAAGTCACATTGTGATCAGGAAAAGGCAGCACAGTAATAAAACACCTCTGCAAGGTGCAAGGTTCAAATAGTAGCAAACTTTTGCCTCATGAGAGGACAGGGAAGTGATTAGTGGTATTTATAAAATGAGTTTTGATGGCATAGGGACAGACTTCATGGATAAGCTAGTCATTATTGCTCAGGTCACATGAGTATAATGCTCTAAAAACTTCTAGAAAGCTTCTTTACAGCTGTCCTTTACCTTGGTGATAGGCCTCCCTTGTGTGGTCAACCATGGATCCAGGCTGCTGTCTTACAAACTCCCTGCTTTCCTTTCATGGCTTTCCTCCAAGGTCTTGCAGTCTCCTCATTCATTCCCTCAAGAAAAAAAAAGGTCATTACCACCTCTTCCCTGGGAAGAGATTTCTTTCCAAAGAGGTCCTGACTTTGACAATGTCAAAGGCCTGCTATTATACACGGTCTTTTATTCTCCCAAGAAGAAGAAAAGAATTGTCTCATGTATTAGCTCAGGCTGCTATAACAAAAACCATAGACTGGATGGATTAAGCAACAGAAATTTATTTCTCACAGTTCTGGAGACTATAAAACCCAAGAGCACAGTGGAAGCTGATGAGGGCTCTTTTCAACTCGCATAAGGTCACCTTTTCCCTGTGTCATCACATTGTGTTATAGACTAAATGTGCCACCCCCCCTTGCATCAAAATTTCAAATTGTAATCTACAGTGGGATAATATTAGGAGGCAGAACCTTTCTGAAGTGATTGATACCAGGGGAGAGCTCTCTAAATTCGATGAATGCCCTTACAAAGGTACCCCAGAGAACTTGCTTGCCCCCTTTCCTAGCATTTGCAGATGCAAGAAGTTGGCAGTCAGCTACCCAAAAGGGGCCCTCACTGGAACCCAAGCATGCTGGCACCAGCATCTTGGGCTTCCAGCCTCCAAACTGTCAGAAATGAACTTCTGTTCTTTATAAGTCACCTAGTATATGGTACTTTGTTATAGAAGTCCAAATTGGTTATCACTCAGTGTTTGCCCTTGGAGAGTGATAGCTCTCTTCTTATTCTTATATGGTCACTGAGCCAATCATAACAGCCCTACCCTCATCATGTGATCCATCCCTAACTACTTCCCAAGGCCTCAGCTCCAAATGCCGTCTCTTTCATATTTCATATAACAGGGGTTCAGGCTTCAACATCTGATTTTTTTTTTAGAGAGAGTGAGAGGGAGAGAGAGAGAGAGAGAGAGAGAGAGAGAGAGAGAGAGAGAGAGAGAGAGAGAATTTTAACATTTATTTTTTAGTTCTCGGCGGACACAACATCTTTGTTTGTATGTGGTGCTGTGGCTCGAACCCGGGCCGCACGCATGCCAGGCGAGCGCGCTACCACTTGAGCCACATCCCCAGCCCCTCAACATCTGAATTTTGAGACAAAGTATTCATCAGCATCTCTCATCAGAACAAAGGCAGGAATCAAGTCCTATGCGGCACTACTACAGTAGTTTGTGCTGACTACAGAGAAATGCAAGAAATGAGGAATGATAAGAAAGAAGTTATATGGCTAGAGCCCTGGCAACTAGATATACACGGGAAGGAGCAGCAATTTACAGATTGTTGAATGACAAATTACCCCAGAACATTAGAGCTTAAAAACTTAATAGTCATTTTTATCATTCACAGTTTCTTTTGCTCAGAGTTTGGGAAGGAGGACTTTGAGTTTGTCTCTCTGAAAGTCAAGGCCTCAGTTCTTCTCCATGTGGACCTCTTAGAGAGCTGCCTCAATGTCCCCATTGCATGCCACCTGGCTTCCTCCAGATTAAGCAAGCCAACATGCCACACTGAAAGCCTTCTGTCACACACCAGCACCCCTGAAGTATTCTGTTAGTTGTAGGTCCAATTCTGATTCAACCTAGGATTGCACGAGGGCATGAGTACTAAAAGTGAGGGGCACTGGTGCCATCCTGAAGTCTGACTCCCAGGAAGCATATCAAAGATAAGAGTTAACTGCTTACATGGAAAAAGCCAAAGAAAGCACTGGCCAGCCACAAACCCAGGACCTAACTTGAAATAAAGAGAATTGTCTGTAGGATCTTCCCACATAATATATAGTTCCAGATCACTCCTTCTTAACCTGAGTCATTTTCTTGCTCTCAACTACTCAATACTCATCTTCCCCAATATACTGTGTACTATTCAATATCAATATTTTTATTCTAAAGGTTAGGGAAACTCCCCAACACATAGTTATTTGATAAATTTTCAATAACTGAATATGCTTGGTGCTGCATATAAAATATTGAAAGAAGAAAGTTGGCCTCTGTCCTTGTGTGTAACTTGCTATATAGTGTGGAAGCTATAAAATCAAGTAAGCCAACAGATTATGATAAAATTTAAAAATCCATAATAAGTTCTGTAAGGGCTATTGGGGCAGAAAATAACGAGGAAGCAATTTTTTTTTTGCTATAAAGGGGATTGGAAATGTTGTCAGTGGGGAGGTGAAGTTGGAATTGAGACCTGACAGAGGACAATGGACTCATTCAAGAAAAAGCCAGGAAGGAGAATCAACCTTCAGAGCATGCACAGGGAGGATGCAGTGAGGCGAAGGCTCAGCTGGGATCCCTGAAAGAAGTAGTAGATCTTGAAGGACTTTGTCAGGTCAAGAGTTTGAAATTCTTTTCAAAATCAAATATAAAATCACTGAATATTTTTGAAACAAGAAATTGAATATTAACTAAAAGTCTAGTTACTCGCCCAGGATTCACATTTCTAGAGCAGCTACCAAGACGCCCATTCCCTTCCCCTGGTCAGTTCCCACCTCCCTCTTCTACAGCCCTGCTCTTCTCCTCTTCCCTACCAACTACCTCAGCCATCCGTTCTCTGGCCCAGGAGAGCCTCCTTCCTTCCCTTGGCTATGATAAATGACTCTGTGATCAAGTCATATGATTTTAGTGCACTTCTGGAATGATTTGGTGGTGGTAACAGAAGAAAGCTTGTCTTTCTTTGGGGATGAAAGGTTGGTAGTACATTGTTTCCTTTTCCTCTAAAGAGACCCCCTAGTACCGTGGTGAAGTTTATGTATCCCAATAACATGAGGCATTTCCTCTTCTTCTTCTACCACAAACTTTAATTCCCTCCAGAGTCACCGCCAGCATAATTTGTTCAAAAAGGTTAATGTGCTAGATCAGGTGTCTGCAGTGTTTATCTCTAAACAGTAAGAGAAAAATTATTTTAGGTTTGCTTCTCAGTCTCTTTTGCATCCACTCAATTCTGCCACTGTTAATGTGCAAATGATAACCATAGAGAATATATGAGTGACTGAGAAGCTATGTCCCAATAAAACTTTGTTTATGGGCAGTAAAATTTGTATTTCATGTAGTTTTAATTTTAGTGTATCATGAAGTTTTCTTTTGATTTCTTTTAAACATTTAAAAATAAAAAAATACATTCTTAGCTCCCAGGCCATTCAAAAGCTGGAAGCAAGACACATTTTAATCATCAGCCAATAGTTTCCTGACCCCTGTGCTAGATAAATTGAAATACAAATGAACAAATTGTCCTCTATTCTGAAAGAAATAGCAATCATGTTGTAGACATGATCACATGATCAATTAATCACCCCATAAAGTGATGATCCCTACATCAGCAGTGTGAACAAAGAACTATAAAAGGTTAGAAAAATAATTCTCTATGCCACAGTAAAAACTTCTGGACACTAAATCTTACTGGATAGCCCTGGCATAGCATGATTCCTGGCATAGTGTCCAATAAATATTAAATGAATAAATTAATGTTTAATGAAGTTATTAGTTAATGAAGAAATATCTCAAGGACCCTTACTAGGGACTAAGTAAACATAAATGAATATATCAGGACACCAGTCATCAAACAATTACTAGTTTGGGAAGAGAGACAGGTATTTAAGGAAATTAATAACGGCACAGCATGATAGGTACAAGTAAAATAATTACCAGTTGCAGAAGCAGAGAGAAAGGAGTGAGAGATGTCAATTGGGTCAAAAACAGTAAGACAGATTTCCTGAAGGAGATGGCATCTAATCTGGCAGAAATAATGGGGAAAAGAGGACCCAAGCCATTATTCCTTTTTAGCACTGAGAAGAAGAGTCAGTCATAGGCAGCTGGGGTTGGGACTGGCAGGTTAGGGAAGACGGAGACCCACTGCATGGGCTGCAGTAAAGTCTGTCCACATGGATGAATACACCCCAGGAGCGGCTTCCAAAGCTTCCAAAGTGGCCACTTTTCTCAGGCAAAACTGATAAATGGGAGGACTGTTGTCTTTCTATTGACCTCACCTGACTCTAAGTTCTTATCTATACACCTGTCACTGCTGCCTGAAGGAGTTGGCAAATGCATTCAGTTTCTGTAAGGTAGGCTGAGAAACTGGTACAGTGAACATGACATTGAATTCAACTGCTTTCAGACATAAGTCAGAAAATGTATCATCAATACTTTTTGCCACAGAATACCTAAATATGATAGAAAAATGTTGCAATTATTCTTTTAAATTCATAGCCAAGTATTTAAGAAAGTGGAAGAAACAAAAAGGAAGTGGTAAGAATTTGTAAAACAAGTTTGCCTTTATGTGAGTTTGAGCTTTAAATTTGCATTACCTCTCAATAGATTGATTGAAAGGTATCCTAAATTAATAGCTCTCAGAGAACTGACAGAGGCAAATGCAAATATACTCTGGAAGACCAATGTAAACATTATCTCAAAATCCAGAATTATAGATTATAAAACACCTGAATAATATGCTACCATGGATAGGGTCAACAGAAACCAGAATCAGTAGAATTAAGTCCATCTGTTGTGCATTTCCTGGTATTTATCACATACAATGTAAGAAAAAGTATATGTCAACTATTTAAGAAAATAAGAGGAAATGAAACCATGAGCCAGGAACAAGAATCAGGTAGGTTTAAAAAGAGAAACAAAGAAATACACAAAATATAACCACTGGACTTGAACCTTATTAAGTTAATAGCATAATAGATACAGCTGAAAGAGAATGCATGAACCAGAAACTAGATTTGAAGAAATTATCAACAACTCAATATACAGAGACCAAGAGAAAGAATTTTTAAAAGAGATAATGCTAAATGCCTGATAGAATGAGAAATTTTAGCCCATATCTATTCAATTTTCCAGGGGGGAAAAAGATAAATGGAATTTTAGAGAGCAAATATTAAAAGCAATAATTATTAGTAATTTTCCAGACAGGATCAAAACTATGATTCTTTTGATCTGAAGAACACAACAAATCTCAACAAGATAAGTAGAAATTAACTTTATCTTATTAATCAAACTACAAAACATCAAAAACCCTTAAAATAATAAAAGCTACCAGATGCAGAAAAAAGATTAACTTCAATAATTAATTCATTAAAATTTTACTGACAATATACTTCTCAAAGACAACAAGGGAGATTAGAAGTTAACATCAATTTCCTAGGTTAAGGAGATAATCCAATTCAATATTAATAAATTAGAGATATTGTATTAGCCCAGTGGAAAATTTGGCACATTATTGTACCAATGCCATTAGAATTGTTAGTAAGGGTTGAGTAAGTTATCTACAAACAGCAAGTATTTGCAGCACTTGACACGTAATATACCTTTTAAGTGTTTACTTTTATTGACTATAATTACACATCACAGAAGAAAGAAAGAGAAATTGGAGATGAACAGATCTGTTCACAAATCAAAATCCTCTTTTATTAGTTGAGATGCTCTCCCAAAGCTTCTGTGTTAATGCAAAATGATCATGGTTGAAATGATTAGATTATGAGAGATGTAATCTGATCGGGGGATTAGTCCATTTGATGTATTAAAAATCCAAATGGAGTAAGTGGACAGTAACTATAAGCAGGGAGGCTGTGGCTAAAGGAAGTGGGTCACTGGTGCCTCACTTGTTCGGTCTCTGCTTCCTGGATACCAAGAGGTGAGCAGCCTTCCTCTACCACTTGCTTCTGCCATAGTGCAACCTCACCTCAGGCCCAGAGTCAGCTGACCATGGACAGAAGCTCTGAAACCATGAGCCCATATAAACTTTTCCTCCTCTTAAATGGTTCTGATCAGGTAATTTGGTTACAGCAACAAAAAGCTGACTTGCACACTGGTGCAAGAGATCTTCTCTATGTCATTTAGGTTCTCTGATCCCCAATGTTTTATCTGAAAACCTAGGCTGACCATTGACCTCATTGTGCTGTGTTGTTGTGATGATAAACTAAGATATGGCACGTGCAGCTCCCAGAGCAGTGTCAGGATTAAAACAAACACTAGGAAGTATTGTATTTAATGACTCTACTTGCTCCTTTTTAGCTGTTACCTTGAAATGCTATTAATTTTTTCTCCCACTAACTTCCTTCATCTAAAAATTTTGAGATAATAATAGCTTTATATGAATCATTAGTCCATTTAATGTATTCATTCAACAATCATTTGCTGAATGTGCACTGTACAGAGTTCTGGATATCCAGAGATGAAGAGCTAAGCTGAAATGTGAGGGTTAGGGGAAGGATTAAATGAAAGGAGGCAGGCACAGTAACTAGTACCAGACGTGTTGCACAGAAAACCCATGTTCCAGGCTGACCATCTGCCCTTCCTTTCCCTCCCCTGTGCACCATGCACTGCAACCAGCATCAGCAGAGAGGATGACCATGAAACCCAATTTGCTGAAAGTTTTGCTGAGTTGTTGAGAGAGAGGTTTGGATGCAGCCAGACAAGTTCAAATTCTGGTTTCTCCATTTACGACCTATATGACTTTATTAGTGTCAATGCCCAGACACAGAACCTGAGAAAAGGATTTGGGTGTGAGCACTTTATTTGGAAAATAGTCCCATGAAGTAGGTGATGGAATAGAGAAGTGAGAGGGAGAATGAAAAATAGAAAATAAAGGATACATTGAGGAGCAGGTTCCACTGTGGGAAATTGAGACTCATTCCCAGGGGGTTCTTCTGACTTTGTGGAACACATCTCAGAACAATGTAATTAAGGACCAGAGAACACTGAGTCATGTATCCAACAATTCTTGTCCTTTTGTGGTTGATGCTTGCTCTGGAACCATTGGCATCACAAGCTGGCTAATCCTGTTCCCATGACTAGAAATCTCTCTCAGGCAGAGTGTTTGAGAAAGACCTGTACACAGGAACTCTCTAGTAGAGTTAGGTCCATGAATGGGACATTGAGAATGTCCCTTGTAGTGACCTTACCTCTCTAGCCCCTTTATCTATCCTGGGCAATAGAGTGAGTACTTGGTCACCTGTATTACTTATTTTCCCTTTAGCCCTTTAACTCCTAGTACATATGGAAATTTATTCTCTTCTTCACCCATAGGAGAGGACTGTGGGTAACTGGACTACATTTTCCCAACCGTGTTGGATATTTGGTGTGTCTGCATGACTAAATTCTGGCCAAGGGAATGTAGTGGGAGCTCTGCTGGCCTCTTTCAGACCTGGTAATTAAGATATCAGGTAAGGCAAATCTCCACGCTCTACATCCCCATCTAGACAGCTGAAACACACACATGGTAGCAATCTAGCCTTATCTATTTGAATGGGGATGATGTCCAGGAAATGACTGAGGAGCCCAGATGCAGAGAATGGTATCTCTGGTATGAAGCAGAGCTGACCCAGACAGCCCTGGCATCAGGACTGTTCCAGGTAAGGGGCATGAGCTTTGGTATCCTCTAAAACATGATATTTTCGATTATTTTGCAACCTTTCCTCTCCCTCACCAGTGCACTCCATGATGATGGCTGACAATAGTGTATTTTGTGACAATCCACAAAAGTGCTTATAGCAATGTCTGGTGTCAGGTAAAATTTTGATAAATAACTAAATTACTTATGAGTAATTAATTATACTTACTTATGTTTGCCAAGGTGTGATCTTTCCATTACAATCTGCAATACATGAACTCAGAGTGAGGGAGACCTAGAACTCCAAAGACTATGAGAGGTGTTGCCAGAAAAATCACAGAAACTTAATTCTAAATAGACCCAAACCACAATGGTCCATCCCACCTAATAATGACAAACATGACCAGCATTACTGAGGGCACACTTTGCATTAACCACAGCACTGAGAGTCTCACCTACATTATTTTATTCATTTCTACAACATTATTATGGTATATGGGTGAGTATCTGTATCTTACTGTTCAAACAGACTCTCGGAAATAATGGAGCATTAATCATTAAGATAAATGGGAAAAAAAAGAAAAGAAACTTTGACTCAATCAATTTAGGAAAACCTAAATTCCCAGATATTTGGAAATGTAACTAATTTCTAAAAGAATATGATAAGTGACAATGGTACAGGAGTCACCTGAGTAAATGTTAGGTAACATGCAGCATTTTAATTCCATTTCGTCCGGCTCCTCACAGCTAACTGAGGGGATTCTAATCATTAATCACCTGAAGACTTGGTGTCTACACTCAGGCTTCCTGTTCTGGGGAGGTAATATATCTTGAATTTTAAAGTTGCAGTAATTATCCCCAAATGAAGCCGAGGTAGAGATTTTCACCATCAACTACACAATCCACATTTCTACAGGACAGTAATGGGTTTCTCTCCTGGGTGATGGCTTTATATAAATATGCATGTGAACATGGTAGGACTTTACTTGGGGAAAGTTTCTGTAGGATCACTTCACAGTCTGTATTTTCAGATATCCCAGGATGTGAAGCCAGCTCTCAATTCTGGGAAGTTCCCTGATATTCAGAACTAAGAAAGTATTTTCCCAGGGGGGCAAAAATCTCCACCTGTGTAGGTTCCCAGCTAATCTTCCCCTCCCTCTTGCCACCATCAACCACCTGCATCCCCCTTTCCCTCTTCTAATCCCCTTCTCTCTGACCTTGAATCAAACCAAGGACATGAAATAGCTGCCAAATAAAGTGATGGTTCCCTTAGTGTCCAAAAGAAAGGAATGTGAAAAAGGAGTTAAGTTACCCTCAGTTGCAGAGCCAAAGGGCTCTAGGATTAGGAATTTCCATGAACAACTTCGTAGCGGTGAACTCTACTCAGATTCCTTTGATCCATTTTCTCAACAAGGTCTACTCCTTGGTGTGCTGAGCCCATTTAAGTTAAGAATGCTAAGTCAGTTTATGAAAAGTCCCCTTCATCCTTGACAGCCAATCAAGCTTCTCTTCACCCATGCTTCATCTCTAACCAAGTTCCTCTTCACCCATGCTTCATCTCTAACCAAGTTCCAACCTCAATACCAAAGTTCCTGTAGTAAGTTTCCACCCACTTCCTAACCCTCCCCAATGGCTATACATTTCTACTTAAATCTCTGTTGTACTCAGAGTTGAATTCAATCTCTCTCCTCTACTATAAAAGCCTTAACCCCTGTTGCAGTAATCTTGAATAAAGTTTTCATTGCTGTTTTTATTAAGTGTTTAATGCACAACTTTTCTTTTACATTCTTGGCAAATTGGGCTGGGTATATTGAAGCTGTGGTATGCTATATGTTTTGTGTAGACTATATAGAAGGGAATCCTAGATGGACTCTCTTAGAGCCAGGTTTTCAAACAACTTGAGGAGATAACCTGAGCTTGCTTGTTTTTTTTTCTTTCTGTTGACTTTTTTCTGCTTAGGCAAGCTGTTTACCTGAGATGGGCCTGGATGTCCTTACTGTTAGGCTGGGTAAGAATGGCTGCCTCTCCCAAGTCAGACTGCCCTGAATCTTGATCTGGCAAAGACTAAAGTCTACACAAAGAAGCTGTGCTTCTACTGTGGAGGAAAGCAAATCACCAGGTGATATTAAGATATTCTAGAAAATGCTCACAAATATGAAGGGGAAAATCAGGCCACAGAAAAACATAAGCTCTGTTACACTAATTAGGAACTCTAACATGCAAAGATAAAAGGAAGGAAAGATAATAAAGTGTGAACAGTGCTTCTTTGGCTACTGAGACTATTTTTGACCAGAATACATTGTTCCATATTTTTCCATTACACATGTGTATTTATAGGATTAAAAATATGAATTTATGCCACGTTAATTGAAAACTGTGGTTAGCCTTGTTTTAAGGCACTTTACCACAGATACCAGGCATAAAAGAGGTGGTTACATTATGGAATTGGACTTTAATTATCTCTGTGCCTTCCATAGCACTTCCTGCCTGTTATGATTTAAATATGAGGTGTCCTCCTCACAATCTCATGTATGAGATAAGGCAAGAATTTTCAGAGGTAAAATGATTAGATTACAAGAGGTATAACCTAATCTGTGAATTAATCCACTGATATGAAGGGTATGGCTGGAGGAAGTAGGTCATCGTGTAGGTACTTTTGGGGTTTATATTGATTTCCTTCTCAAGCAAACTTCTCTCCCTGTGCTTGATTGCCGTGTCCTGAACTTCTTCGTTCCATCATACCCTTCCACCATGATGCTCTGGGACCAGAGCTGTGGAGTCAGCCTATCATGGACAGAACCTCTGAAAATATGAATCAAAATAAACATTTTCTCCTTTAAAATTAGTTCTATTATTATTATTATTATTATTATTATTATTATTATTATTATTATTATTGGTACTCAGGGGCACTTGACCACTGAGCCATTCCGCCAGCCTTATTTTGTATTTTATTTAGAGACAGGTTCTCACTGCAGGCTTAGTGACTCACTTTTGTGGAGGTTGGCTTTGACCTTGCCATCCTCCTGCCTCAACCTCCCAAACCACTGGGATTACAGGCATTGGCCACCATGCCTGGCTTTAAATTAGTTCTTATCAGGTCTTCTGGTCACAGTGACAGGAAAGCTGAATAGAACACTACCCTTTCTCTCTTCCTTGGCTCTACCTTCTTCTGTCTTTCTCTTGCTTCTTCCCCTGAAGACAAAGCAATTTTTTCTTTGTCTGAAGCAAAACTGTTTACTCCACACCCAGGCCCTATCTCTGGCTTATCTTCTAAATCATTCTCTTTCCTTTGCAAAATGCAAAATCCTTCAGAGGATTTATTCCACCAAATAAATTTTTCTCCATCTTGTACAGAGTTATCAATCCACCATTTTGATACCTGGTTGCCCTTGGTCGTGTGTGGGTATTTAAAGTGTCCTTGCCTGTGAAAGAACTCTTCTAAACACTGTAGAAATTAAAAGAATTATTCACTCCACACAATCATAGAGTGTTTTTCATACTCTCTGAGTCAAATTTGAACAGAAAGTTTGTCCATACCAAAAGTTCTATGAGGGGGAAGGCTACCTTCTCCTCAGCGAGATGTCCAATGCCTGACATGTGATCTGTACACAAACCTTGGTTGAATATGGTCTTTGCATGGCCAATCTTTGATCAGGTTCCTGAACCTTTGCCTACATCAGCCTTTACAACTCCTCTTAAAATTCAGTTTGGGTAAAGAAATCTGTAAGACGTTTAGCAAGACTCCCATATATTTGATCACCTTCAATATTTGATCAGGTTTTCATCCTCCACCATGCCTCAAGAGCTATCTGATCATTCCACGTTGTCTTCAGTAGGATTTCTGCAGGAAATTTTATCCAGAATCTCCCTTACCCTTAACATTTTCTCTTAGCAAAGTTCTATCCACTGCCCCCACTCCTGATCCTTGGCCATCAATTCCCACACTCCCATGCTGTATTTGGTGTTGGGTCCAATCTCTCCCACTGCAAGACCTCACTGCAATGGTCCCTGTACCTATTGTGATGGTCTCATATAAGGCCTTCTGAACTATACTTTAACTAATATCATCAAACAATTATTTTTATTTAACAATGGGAATCAAAATATTTGATGGAAAATGGAATCAGAAGATTATTTCCTTGATGAAAAATGGAGCAGGTAGTTATTACATGAGCCATGGCTCAGACACCAGCTCTCCTCAGCTGGGACTGCGGAGTCAGTTTTCTCAAGCTCTCTCTTTGCTCATTTTGTGAACTGAAGGTGAGGATATCAGCTACCTTTTAAGTCATAGTGATATTATTGATTCATGCCTGACATGCTTAGAATGATTCCCTGCCCGAGGGTAAGTACTCTTTAGTGAATTGTATTAAACTTCTTTTCATACCATGATTGTATTTAAGACTCTAGTAATCTCCCAAATAAGAGGAGCAGTTGTGTAGGGATGTACCCAGGCATTCTCAGTGTCTTCCTCCCATTCTCAGCCTAGAAGACTCCACCAGAAACCAAAATCATGTAAGGGAAACACAAGAATAGCATGTCACTTCCCCGCAGTTTCAGCCACCCTGTACTTCCCATTGCTATTCTCCCCGCACGGTACCATCTCCCTTTCTAAGAACATAAATATCCTGGAGGCAGGTTTTACATCTGACTTAGATTACAAAAAACATAGCTCAATGCTTCACACAGTATAGACTTTCAACACTGAGTGATAAATGGAAGGAAAATAGGAGTAAGGAGACTGTTTGAGGTCACAAGAAGTACTCTTTCTAGAGGTGTAGAAGTGCTTTTGGAACCTGGTTGGCACTTATGTGTTAATACAGGTCAGTAGTTTTCAAACTGTACTCATGAAGGTGGCAAAGCAGGTGGGAGGGAGGAAGGAAATGATGTAAAAACAGGGTTTCTAGCTCATCACCCCACAGTACACCCAGAATCAGTGCAGCCTCACTTTTATCTTCTTCCCTTTCTAGAAGTTGCATATGTGTATGGGAGTCATCTGCTTACAAAAGTGGAGAATGATAATTATCACTAAGTGTCTATTCAAGTACAGAATCATGATGTGATCCTCTGGATTCACTTCAAATTCCCCTCCCTACCATGTTGACCTCAGTATGTTGTGATCATTTGTAGCAATGTTCAGATTAAAGGGTGATGTGTGTTTCCAAGGCGGAACACATCTGGTGAATTCAGGCGGTAGATCTTAGAGTCTCCCCCATCCACTGTCACAGTCCTCCAGCTCCCTGCAAGTTTCCTTGTCCAAAACAATTTGGCAGTCCCTAGTCAGAATCACTGTCCTCTCTGCTTGAAGGTCCCTTTCAAGGTGCCACGACACTGTGGTCCCAATTTACCTGTATCCTTAGTTACCAAGAACTGAAGAGGAAGGGATTAACACTGCTGAGTTCTGCTATTGTAACCAACAAATCTATCTCAGGCTTCAAAGGACTCCAAAAACAAGCAAAGGAGAAAGGATCCTTCGATTTCTATGTCTATCATCCCTTTCTCACTCACTTCCCCACTCATTCATTTATTGTTTATATAATCAAGCAATATTTACTCTAGCCCTACTTTGTCCCCCGAACATACATGTATCATGCAGTTACAGAGGCCAGAACTCAGTACTGACTTAAGACACTGGTAACTCACTGAGCATTTAGGAAATGCTTATTTACACCATTTTGGACCCTCCATTCCAACATAATTTCCCAAGGGGGTAAATGCAAATCTCACATGCAAACGTAAAGCAAAGTTTATATGTAGGATGTGAGTTAACAAGGGAGACAGCAAGGGCGTGAAAGCAGCACATTTACAATGCTCAATAACCCCATGTGACTTGTCGCTACATATGGAATATTGGAGAAAAGAAGCATTCCCACCATCACAGGACACACTATGGAAGAGTGGTGCTGTAGATAAAGGGAAGTACTATTAAGCATAAAGTATAGAAGGTGTAGAAGTATCGAATCTGGGCAAGCTGAGGGAGCTTTGTGCTGATTTAGCAAGTATGGTCCTGCTGGATTTTTTTTTTTTTTAACGGGGGCATTATTTGCATTGAATGAGTAAGAGCTTTGTTAAAATCTGATGATGGACCTTTTAGGTTGATAGTCTGGAGAATTGGGGAATAGAAAATCCAGAGAAAATAGCAAAAGGAAAATTCTAAAAGTGCATGGACTTTACTTGTAACTCACAGTGGAATCCAGTTCTTCTTTCCCTTTATCTAGAAACAATCTCTTTGGGAAGTCTTCTCAATACACACCTAGAAGCCAGAACTCCATTCTCTCTCCTTTAGTGGTAGTGCTTGCCCTATGAGGAGACCCTAATACCAGTTCTGCCAACTAGAATGGTAATTATTCAACCTTGAGGAAGGCCGGAAGTATAGGCAAGTGTGGCAATGGCTCTGTCAGGGTCAGATTTAGAGATTTATTATTGATATATTTCTAGATTGTTCCCTGATGGTCTGGCATAAGGATATGAGTGCCTTGCTCCTGGGAAGAGATTGCAGGGAAGGGTCTTTGATTTAAGTAGGGCTGCAGAGCAGTTTTTAGAGACAGACATGGCACAGAGAGAACCTGGAGACAGAACTTGACTGAAAAACTTATAGAGAAATGAAGTTTCTCTAGAAGTCCAACAACCACATGAAAACATTCTGTGTTGATTCTATTGCTGTATTACAAAGTCTTCGGTGATACCCAATCAACCCATGTTGACTTCACAATATATATATCTTCCCAGTACTACATGCATATCTTTTGGAAATAAAGTGTGGGATGAAGGCAAACTAAGGAAAGATAAAAATCAGGGAGTGAAATAAGGATGAGGCAAGGGGAATCAAGAAAAAACTGGTTAGACAATTAATAAGAACATTCAAATTGCCTTTGGAGCACTCAGGAGTCTTGGGGAAAAGACTTGAGATTGGTGGGGGGGGCGGTGTGCTCAGAAGGCTGCACAACTTGAAGATTTTGAGATACAAAATTATCATCACAATAACTACAATAGCCAGGGGAATCCCTGCTAGATCGCCAACTCCAATTTATATACATTGTCTAATTTAGTCTTCACAATAACTTGTTGAATACTATTTTTTATTTATGTTCAGGTACACTTGACAGTAGATGGTATTTGGACATATTATACATATGTGGAGTATAACTTATTCTAATTAGGATCCCATTCTTACAGTTGTATATGATGTGGCATTTCACTGGTCATGTATTCATATATGCACAAAGAAAAGTTATGTCTGATTCAGTCTACTTTCTTTCTTTCTTTTTTTTTTTAAAGAGAGAGTGAGAGAGGAGAGAGAGTGAGAGAGAGAGAGAATTTTTTAATATTTATTTTTTAGTTCTCGGCAGACACAACATCTTTGTTGGTATGTGGTGCTGAGGATCGAACCCGGGCCGCACGCATGCCAGGCGAGCGCGCTACCGCTTGAGCCACATCCCCAGCCCTCTACTTTCTTTCTTATTCCTGTCTCCCCTCCCTTCCCTTCATTCCCCTTTGTCTAATCCAATGAACTTCTATTCTCCCCTCCCACTCCCTTATTGTGTGTTAGCATCCACATATCAGAGAGAACATTCTGTCTTTGGTTTGGGGGTATCAGCTTATTTCACTTAGCATGATAGTCTCTAGTTCCATCCATACACTGCAGTGCACTGTGTTGCTAAGCTGTGGTGTTTGGTATGTTTTGTTTGTTAGTTGCATTTTTAACTTAGGAGAGTTTCCTTTTGTGATGGACTGAAAATATTAAGAAACAACTCCATCAGATAGAAGAGCATCTGTATTTGCTTTACTGTGGAATTGTTACAAACAAAACAATACATGTGAAGTCCCTCCCCCCAAAGATATGTCTGTTTCATAGTACAAACTCAATAGATTGTAGGTTTTTTGTGTGATTTTCATAAATAGAGTAAGGCAAAATTAGGTTTGTCTAACAAGAGAGAATCAAAGTATCCAACACATAAAGCCTTGAATGGTGGCAAAAAGTCTGACACATTAAATTCTGCACAATCTAGTGGCCACAACAGCTGGAAACGTGACCACTGATCATATCCCCCAAATGGAAATGTACCAGCTATTCAGAGAAACCTAGAATTTACTGACACGGAATCTTAGAGAAATTCTTTGATAAGGGCAATTGTTTATGCAATGGATCACATTTTCAACCAAGGCCCTCAAACAGGTAACAGATGAATTTTCTAGAACCATCTGTTGTCCTAACTTCCCTCAAAGGCATATTACCAAAACCATATTAGAAAAAAAAAATTTTAAAAATGCTATAAGAGTCAACAAAATACCATCCAAATAGGCAGTTCTTATTATTTAACTTGTCCTGGGGACGACATTACAAAATCCACAGGAATGAATGAACAGCTCCTTGGTGGTTGTGCTCCCAGAAGTGGGTACAAACACCCATGGTGTATGCAGAAGAGTCCCCCAGGTGGGGGGTATTAGAACTCTCAGCTATATTTATTGTTATCCCACACTTTTTTTCACAATCTATATATCTTCCCAGTACTACATGCATACCTGTTAAAAATAAATATACCTATATAATACACTAAAATTTTCTTTTTACTTATTGATCAAAAAACTTTGACACAATAACCCAAATGTGGAAGCTATCCAAGTATTCATTGACCAATTGATGAATAAATAAATGTGGTACATACATTACAATGAATATTATTCAGCCTTGGGAAGGGATTAAATTTGGCTATGAGTTTCAATATGGTGGAAACTTGGAGTCATAACGCCAGGTGAATAGGCCAGATCTAGAAAGTATTGCATGATCCCAGTTCTAAGAGGTGCCTATAAATCCAAATTCATAGAGATATAAAATAGAATAGAGATTACCAGAAGCCAGTGGGAGGGGGAAATGGAGAATTAATTAATGATTACAGAGTTTCAGTGAGGAAGATGAAAAAGTTCTGAAAATGGAGAGGAGTGCTAGTTGTACAAAAATATAAACGTACTTAACACTACTGTACAGTTACAAATGGCTTACATGGTAAATTTGTCTTATGTATAGCTTACTCACATTTAAAAATGTTAACTTCAGGAGATCTCGGCTTCACTTAATTGTCCACGAATCCTGAATTTATTTTTTTTGTTAAAGTTGAGCTTTTGATAAGCCTCACAGAACTAAGATAATATGTTCTGAGCAGAGTTTGAAAAGTGTTCATTATTCCCCTCCCCTTTGGAAGGTACTAGGATAAGTGGAAGAAGCGCCATATTTAACGAAACAGACCCATTATCAAATACTACCAAATATGAGTGCAGCTAAATCCCTGGTCCATGGAATGGCAATGCCATTTCAATCTGTTTCCTTCAGAGGTGGATGGTGTTCACGTTAATATGGGTAGTGCCATAACCTGGGTACTTAGTGTATAGTAGCCACTCCTGGTAGGGTTCTTACCTCACCTTAAGGGGTACCCTTAAGAGCTCACTGCTTTGTTCCAGTGTCTAGATCTACAGTTTACTCATCCCTGTGTCAATTTCTTCTAAGTGAAATCCAAAGTTTTCTCAAATTTGGCAAATGATATTTCCTTAAATGATCACATAGTTATTACATTAAGCCTGTGCTCTCATCCCTAAGTTGTATATTTTAGAAAAAAGAATTTATGTTACGTGCAAGTGCAAATACATCACAATAAATTACATTCATTATTATGTAAAATTATCATTCCCCAATAAAGATTTTTTAAAAAGAAAAGAAAATTTGCACCATGTAAAAATTAAGCACAATGATAAAGGAAAATTTAATTCCCTTCCTCAGCCTGGAGTGAAATTCCCTAACCAACTGGAAAGATAGTGAATGGAAGAGAAGCTTCTGGATACACCATTGTTCTCATATATCATGGGAGCCATTGTGATATAGCAATTTATTTGGCTACTCCTAATGCCAGCTGTTCGATTGTCAACAAATTTTGGCACACATCCACCTTGGACAAGTCAATTTATGTGTCAGTGCCTCAGCCTTCTCAACCATAAACAGTGCTCACATAGCACAGTTGTTTTGCAAGTAACATGACTTCAGCTATATGGAGAACTGAGAATAAGCTCTTACTAAGCAGTCAGTAAGCGATTGCTAGGACAGTAATGCCTCCTCTCCAATATGGTGTGCTCATGCTACAAATGGAGTTTTTCCCATTTTTCTGTTTTCTCTCTTTTTTCCCCTAATTTTCTGTTTTCTTTTCTCTTTCCCTCTCCCTCCCTTTCTCTTTTGAGCTGCTGCTTGGAAGGGAGATTCCAAGCCCAACCACAACATGTGAGAGCATCCTCATTGAGAGCTCTGACTCCTACATTGGAACCACCACTCTTTTCTGGGTTCTTCCTGCATCAATAACTGAAACCAGCCTCCTATTTGTTAGAATTCCTGGTCGATTAAGTTGCCCTCTGACTGCACAGACATCTAATTCTTTTAGTTCACTCAGTGCTTCTAACTCTAGTTCCTACCACATGTGCTATTCAGGATGACACAATTCACTGGTGCTCTTTCCATACCCAGATCTCTGGACCGCCATCCCCAAACCACAGAGCTGGGTTCCTTTTCTTTCAAAGTCTCATCCTCTCACCATCTGGCTTCACATGATGATTGTGGCTCAGTTCTGCCCATTTGGACTCTGGATCTATTTCCAGCTTCTTGACTTTTCTTGGAATTGGATTGAAAGCTTATTTTACTTAGCTCTTTTGTAATTTTTATTTTGCTTAGTTTGACAGCATATAAACCACTTACTTTTAAAAAGCTTCTAAAAGCTTGTCTTTTTTCTATTAGGACCAACATTAGGAAATACTTTCAATATGAAATAAGAATTCATCTGAATGGCCCATTAACTGTTTCAGTGCTGGCTTTCTGAAGCTCCATGTGTTAGATGAACTGGGCATTCACCTGGGGGTTAAGGGATGGGTCATGATGACTTGGTGAAGTAGCTCCTTCTTGCAGAAATGCTCCAATGCTGGAAGAAACATTCAAAATATTAATTTCTTTTTAAAGTAGTATTAGCAATTCCTACCCCAGAGCCTTTCCAGTCTAGATTCACAAATCCTGGTAGTAGATACTTGGTAAAGACTAGAATACTATTTGAGAGGGACTTGAGATTGCAATCCCAGTTACTGGCTCCCTACCCCTTTATTCAGACTTTGTTTCATATCTATTAAATGTGAATAAGAATGCCTAGGTCCCCAGACTGTAGGAAAAATGAATGACACTGTGAGCAAGGTCCCCAGAGCCATGACTGGCATATAAAAGTTGATTAATAAAGAATTATGATTATTTCAATCTTTCAGAAAGATATGATTTATTTTCCTGTGATGAGTCTGCACTTTCTTTTCTTTTTGACTGGGAATTTATGAGCTTATATCCTGACATCAGTTAGCTCATGCTGACCAAGAGCTATGATCAGCAGTTATAGATGACTGTGCTTGAAACCAAGAAAATAAATTTTTTTAAGCTTTCTGGTGGACCAGATCTTTCACAAGATGAAGGTTTTAGGTGAAAGATTACATAAGCAAGCCATGACAAGTGGGATCTGGAGGTCACTGTCTGACCACCAACAACATTTTGAACCAATTTGAGATTTGGGTTCCTCATCTTAGAAATGGGCACAATAATTCTGACTCCCATGGTTATTGTGATGATGAACACTGAGATAATGTGTGAAATTTTTAGCGCTGGTCTAAAAATATTGCCATAAATGATCATTCTCGTGCCCTTTGTGGAAAAATGGCAGGTCCTTGATTTCATAGGTCTGATTAAAGTCACAACTCTGCACAGAATTCCTAAATAGGAATCCACTCTTCGAATTCCTTTAGAAAATCAATTTCATTTTTTTCTTCCATGTACATTATTAACTTTTTAAATGGACTTCATTCTCTCTGGTTTCATCCCAGCCTCCTGGGCTAGCCATTACCTAGTGTCTTGTATTGATGGACTTCTTAACTCCTCAGGAAGCTTTTTGTGTCCATCAGCATCCAAGATCTCCCCTTTCTGTCCTTGTAAGAAAACTGCTTCTGAGAGCTGCGGAGATATGTGTGCTGGGGAAAAGCCTCAGAATTATCTTGGTTGAATTTGGCATTTGCTTCCATCTTTGATCTCAGATGCAGTAAAGTGTCAGCCAGACTGAAGCCATTTTATATATAAGCCTGCATAAACGAAGTGGAGGGACTTCATGGTTAATTGATTAAAACATTCCAAAGAAGGTGTGAGATCAAAGGGCTGCTCTCACTGGTTTTATGTTTCTCCAGGGTCCCACAGGTCACGTGGGTGACATAAGTGACCTTGGGCGTGAGAGTATTCAAGGACTGCTGTTGTTTGTTTTATTCCAAAACATGATTTGTGCTTCCCAGGGCTGCCTGGTGACAGGTTGTATTGTGGGCTCCCCAGGGTGTTCGTCTGCATTGATGGGGGGCCTCAACTCCAACAGCAACCCTGAGCAGGAGGGCATGACCCTGTCACACTGCCACCAGCATCTCTCTCTGCCAAACCCCAAAGAAACAGACTCCATTATATTACTGGAAGGCAAAGACCACAATTTGCTCCCAATTTTTTTTTCTTTCTTATTTCCGGTAAGAGTCAAGAAGAAGTTCATAAAGTGCAGGGTCAGTTCTTGGAGCTAAGACAAAGAAGGAGAAATTGGAAAACTTCATATTATCCCTAACTGTCCTGATAAGAGGGAGGAATCTGCTGGGCAAACATTTTTATTAAGGGCCTTGAGGAATTTAAAACTTAGCAGATAAGGAAGAAGTAATGGTGAGAAAGGATCTGCTGTCCAGAGGAGCATCATAAATGATCTTTGGTGACAATGACACTAGCAATATTTGCCAGGCACTAGTAGCACATACCATGTGGCCTTACTAATCCTCCTGTATAATGTATTTGACCAAGGCCAGAGAGTGTAAATGACTTCCTTCAGATCACAGGATTTGAGCTGGGGTGGATCTCATGTAGGTCTGATGTGCATATCTCCTCCTGTTCTTTGTATGGACTGAATGAATTGCATCTATCCAAAATCCATGCATTTAAGTCCTAACCCCAGTAACTTACAGTGTGACTGTATCTAAAAATAGGATCTTTAAACGGATGATTAAGTTAAAATGAGTTCATTAGCATGGCTCTAATTTGATCCAACCAGTGTCCTTATAATAAAAGGAAATTTGGACATAGATACCCGGAGAGGAAAGACCAGAAGAAAACGCAGGGGGAATTCAGCCATCTGCAAGCCAAGAAGAGAGCCTCAGAACCCACCTTGGTCTTTGGCTTCCATCCAGTAGAAATTCCAGGAAATAATTTCCTGTTGTGTAAACCACTTATACTTATGACAATAAACTAACACACATGTCTATGCTATTTCTGATTTTGTATGGAGCCACCTAGGAAGACAAGTGCCTAAAAAATGTTTGTTCAACGTGCTGGGTGTATCACATACAGCATACATTTATCCAAGAGTTTGATTATTTTAAAAGGTATTCAAGTGCATTTTCTGTCTGAAGGTACATTGGTTCTTTTATGGGGAAGGTCTTATAAAAGTGCAGAATATAATGGGTGAAAATTTTACATCTTTTGAGCCTTCTATAAGCCCATCCTTCAGAGTAATTCATTAAATTAAAATAGATTAATTTTTTGCTACCATTACACGTGGTATATTTATCTCCTTCCTGGAAAACGCAAATTCAATTCTTTGCATCCTACACTGTAAACACCTTGGTATCTTGATCTTTGTCTTATTTAACTTTGGGTTCCTAAGGTCAAAGAAAAGGCTTCATTCAGGATAGTTGAATGAACTAAGGAAGAGAAGCAGACAGACACACCTGGATGGGACAACCCTCCCCATGATTACCTCGTCAGGTACCATCCTCCTGCCAGTTAGCTGAAGATGAGATTCTTGGATTCAACAACAGAGCGCTCAAGTTCTTAAAAAAAATGGGGGGAGCATGTGGATTTGGAGCTTGTTGGAAGAAATGACAATCCAGATGCTTAAAACCCAGAAAGCAGGATAAAATGTGGTACCCGCAAGCAGAAAAAATAGGCCAGATAGGTCAGGATGTGGGGAGAGATGAGAGGCAGGAGCAGAGCTTGACTCTCAAGCCTGTACTGGGCTCTGGGGCCCTGGGACTCACAGGCTTTAACCTGCTTGTCCCTCTCCCTTTACTTCCCTTCCTTTTTTTTGTTTTGTTTTCCCTGGTCCTCTCTTCCTTCCTTTTACCTCTATTACATTTGCTTACATTCCTTAGAGTTTAGATTTGAAAGTCCCACCTGTTTCTCCATACCAAAATAAACCATGGAAGGAGCTTCATCAATGTGGAATTTGGCATTTTATTCAAGGAGCAGGGCTCCCCATCAGGGTGGATAGCTCTGAGGAGGTCCCCAGAAAGTACAAACCCCAAGACTGCTTTTTCAACAATCACAACTGCACTTGTCCCACTTTGATGAAAACTCTAGAGTTCTGTATTTGTCTTAATGCAGGGAAGGCTGTTCTTCTCTGGGAATCCTAGAGGTAAGAACAGCTTTATAGGCAGATGTGGGCCTTTCAGCTGACTAAGAGCTACTGTTGGTCTACAGGTCAGGGAATTCGATGAATGAGACTATGACATAGCTTCTGGGACCCTGTTCCTTCTCATTCAAACAATTCTCTTTCCTCTGTCACCCAACCTGGAACACTGTGTCTGTAAAGTGTACCATGAAAGTCCATTTTCTTCTTTTTCATAGTCCCAAAAGCCACCAAGGAAGGGAATGCACAGATTTATGATGCCTTTCTGCCCACCCCAATGCCTATGACATTCTCTCTTCATTAACATCAATGTCCCTCGGAGATGATGTGCTATTGACAAAGCAACACAAATACCCTCCACAAAATCCTCCCTCCAGCCACCTGACAAACGTTCATGGTGTGTGCACTCCATTGACTCTGCTGAGCAGTATGCTAAACAACAGAGTTGTCACCAAGGAGGGAAGCCCAACAGATCCAGATTCCAAGTGGCAAACAGGCCAGTGGTGGAGACTTGAAATTGTATACAGCAACCCCAAAACTTCAACATCAATTAAACATCAACAACGTGAACCTGTTGAGACAGCTTATGATTCTCTATCATGTAATTAACATGGACAAGAGGTAAAATATTTCATAATAGGGTTAGTTTATTACTATTTCTTAAAGAAGTGCTGAATGATTAAGCAGAAGGCATGTTTTTAGCAGGGGTAATAGTGTGGATGACAGGTAGAGGGAGAAATGTGCATGATGAGTAAAAAGCCCAGCAAGAGAGAGTTCTGCCATGAAAAGGGATGCCCAGATATGGGCATGGGCTTAGCCTGTTTGGACAGCTATAACAAAATACCATAAAACGGGAAGCTCGTAAGTGTCAAAAATGTATTATCTATGATTCTAGATTTTGGGAAGTCTAAGAATCAAGGAAGATTTCATGTCAGGTGAGGGCCCACTTTCTGGCATATAGATTGCCCCTTGATGTGTTTTCTCATGGTAGAAGGGATTTCTCTCATGTCTCACTGTTTGTTTTTATTGATTTTATTTATGTAGAAGACTCTAATCCTGTTTGTGAGGGCTCTGCCTGCATGACTTAATCACTTTCCTGAGGCCTGACCTCCTTATACTTTCATTTTGGAAGTTATGATTTCAGCATATGAATTTGGGTGGATATGCTGATTTACACCACAGTAGGTATAGAAGGAGATGAGGCAAAAAGATTTGTGCAGTGGTAAGTATCTCCTCAAAATTCATATCCATAGGATCCTCCAAATGTCATCTTATTTGGAAATAAAATCTTTGTAGAATTAATATTTAAGATGAGGTCATTCTGGCCTTAAGTTATCTCTGCATCCAATGAGTGGTGTCTTTATCAGAAGAGGAGAGAACACAGAGAAAGATGTGGGGAAGGCCATGTGAAGATGAAGGGTGAGATTGAATTAATAAGCCTACAGGCCAAAGAACTCCAAGGATTTCTTGAACCCACCAGATACTAGGAAGAAGCAAGGAATATCCTTCCCTATAACTTTCAGAAGGAGGATGACCCTCTCGATGTCTTGATTCTGGCCCCCAGAACTGTGACAGAATAAATTTCTCTTGGTTAAACCATTTGGCTTATGGTAATTTGCCAGGGTGATGCTAAGAAACTAACAAAGCTGAGTTAGCACAGTAGAAGATTCTCACTGTAGACTCGGACACACCCAGGTCACATCACAGAACAGGCCAGCTTTCTTCTTCAAACTTTAATTCCTTAACTATAATATGGGTAGATAATGAGACCTACCATATACAGCTTCTGTGAGAATCAAAAAATGAGATAATTACAACCTGATTAACACAGGATCTGACATGGGTAAGCATGCAACCCAAGTTTTTTTTCATTTTTATTATTTTTAATAATCTCATGCTGACTGCTTTCAATATTCAAAGCACTACAATGAATGCTACTGGCTACAAAAATTAATAAGGTATTTCCTATCCTTAAATTACTATCTTTGCTTGGTGTTTCTGACAAAATGCTATAGACTTAGTAGGTTGAGTGAATGACATTTATTTCTCATAGTCCTAGAGCCTAGGAAGTCCAAGATTAAAGAGCTGGTGAATTCTGGGTCCTGGGAGGGTCTCCATTTCTAGCCCCGAACAGCTGCCTTCTTACTGTGTGTTCCCATACCACTTGCTTGGCTTGTGCCCCTGAGGAAGAGAGATGGCTGTCTTCTTCTTATGAAAGTACTATTTCATCATGAGAGCCCCACTCTGTGCCCTCATCTGAGAAAGCTACCTCTCAAAGATCCCACCTAAAATACCATCATACCAAGCATTAAAGCATCAACGTATACATTTCTGAGGATGCAAATATTCAACCAGCTACACTTGTTAAAAACTAAATAGACTTTTAGCATCCTCACCCTACCCTGAATAATACAGTAAAGACCTTCATGGATTGTTATCTGTTGATCTTTTAGCATAAATGTGAGATTTTCTAAAGTAAAACACAAAACTACATTTCCACTTTTCCAACATTTTCACTTACATTCTATACAGTAGGCAGCAAGTGAATAGAGACACATTGGAAACCATTTGGATTGTCTTTAAAAATGCAGGATTGTTGGCTATAACATGAGTTGTCCTGGCAAAGAGAAAGCAAGTTGAAACAGCAAAAAACATCAGGTGAAAAAAAAATATTTGATATACCAGCATGACCCGAACGGGCTTCCATCTGAATCAGTGTTTCAGGGTGAGAATTCAACTCATACCAACCCATTGCCTTTGTGGAGAAAGTCTTGAAGAGAACATTTTAACAAGTGGTTAAAAAAAAACAAACTGAGTTTTCAAATCTGTTAAGTCATTGCTTCTTCCCAACTGGGAGAGACTGGGAGGCAGCTCTCCTGTCAAGACTGGCTGGTGAATTCCTCGGGGTTGCTCTTACAACTTGCAGAGCTATTCATCATTTTAGTGAGCATCCTCAGAGGGGGCCCCTGGTGATTTACATGCTCCAGATAAATTATGATGCCTCTCATGATGTTATCATCATTTCAGCTCACGGATCTGAACACTTTCTGGGAGCGGACTTTTTTCCACCCTTTCTTAAATGATGAACAGCTCCCAGACAGATTATATTGTAGTTGTCAAGGAAAAAGATATAGGTATGTTTTCTTAAAGATAAACAACCCAGCCACCACAGCTAGTCAGCCTAGCAGCAGGAAAAACATTGTCCCCTGAGAGTTAACTTCTTACCCCACCTGGAAAAGATCATCAAACTTGCTTGGTCTTTTATTCTTGCTCTGCTTAATAATGAATTTTCTCCTGTAGTTTTGTTGGGTTATGCTATCTTCCACAAGGCTTAACCTAAATACAGCAAAAAGGCTGATTTTCTGTTCCAATAAATCTACAAAGTATCAATACTCAGGTTTAACTCCATTTTACCTTGAGTGCTAAGGGCCTTAAGGGCCTCATACATATATATATATATATATATTTCCCCCCCCCAGACAGGCCAGTCAATAAAACAGGTATTGTAAGGTTCATAAAACATCTGTGTGTGTGTGTGTGGGGGGGGGGGTTACCTTACCAAGGTTTTGGAATACTAGACCAGAAACTTCCAAGATGAGTATGACAAGAGTAATTCTTCCCCTTCCAATGTCCACATTCTAATCCCTGCAACATGCAAATATGTATTTTTATATGATAAGACAAAATTAAGTTTGAAAATGGACCTAACTTTGCTAATCAGCTGACTTTGAGAAAGGAAATCTAGGTAAGTCTGATGTAATCACAAGAATGCTTCAAAGTGGAAGAGAGGGCTGGGGTGCTTCTCAGTGGTGGAAGATTTGCCTAGCATGTTCAAGGCCCAGGGCTTCATCCCTAGCACTGTAAAATAGGAAAAAGGAAGAGGAGGAAAAGATGGAGGAGGAGGTGAAGGAGGAGGGAAAAAAGACAAAGAGGAGGGACTCCTGAACTGATGAGAGGAAGATCAGATTGGCAATTGCTGGCTTTGATGAGGTCAGGGAGACTGGGAGCCAAGGGAGGCAGGCAGCCTCTAGAGGCTGGAATAGGGAAGGAAGTGGACGCTTCTCTAGAGACTCCGGAAGGGAATATAGCCCTGCCAGCACACTGATGATAGCTCATCAAGACACACTTCAGAACTTTGAGACGAAACGTTTGTGTTGTTTTAAGCCTCTATGTTATTTAACAAACCATCCAGCATAGGAAATTCATAAGAGGAGGCAAAATGTTTTTAATGTCTCCTACATTGAGCAAGCACCTCAGAGCTGGCGCACAGCACCTACTAAATACACATTTGGTGAGTGAATGGCATGTGTCCCACCATCCTAAGGCAACCTTCCTCTTTCTCTCCATGTCGCTGACCCTCTGGAGGGCCCTGGTTCTTAGTTCTTCTCAGAGGACATCTCTCCTTCCCTTCCTCTTGCACAAAAGTTGACGACCACTCCTTGAACACCAGTGAGCCAACCTGCTCACATCGACAGCTCAGGCCCTGCGCCAAGATTCTCTTGGATGGCTTATCAGTACTTGGAAGGAAAACATCAGTGTCTCTCACTTCTCTGGCTTCATTCCTGGTCTTTCTTCACACTCGATGCTCATCCCTGCTGAAATGCACCCTTGGTTTTATGCTTCCATGACACATACTCTGCCTTGTGTCTTTTGGTTTGTTTTATTTGTGATGGGTCTGTCCTTGTTCTTTTAGTTCAGCTGACAAACTCCTATTTCTCCTTAAACAAGTATGTCATAGGTACTTCCAGGGACATCTTTAACCCTTAGTAAAATTATTCAGATCTGTAGGTCTGGCTTTTAAAGTTCCCCACTATTAATGATGCACTTCTTGCTCCCTGTACCACTATATTTTCTCCTCTTGCCCCCCTCCACCCCATTACAGGAGCTCACATCTCATGTCCAGCGACAATATTCATTATGCAGCAGACTTCCAATAACTATGTAATGAATCAATGAATTAGTGATATTTAGTAATCTTATCTTTAGAATTTTATTTAATTTTATGTAATGCTGAGTATCAAACCCAGGGCCTCACGCACAGTAGGTAGGTGCTCTATCACTGAGCTACATTCCCAGCCCCTTGTTTTTGGAAATTTTTTTAATTGAAATTTATTTATTTATTCTAATTAGTTATACATGACAACAGAATGCATTTTAATCCATAGTACACATATAGAGCACAATTTTTCATTTCTCTGGTTGTACACAAAGCAGAGTCACACCATCCGTGTCTTTAGACATGTACTTAGGGTAATGATGTTCATCTCATTCCACCATCTTTCCCACCCTCATGCCTCATTTTTGGAATTTTAAAGATGATATTTACCTTAGCATAAGCACACATAATTTTCACCTACAAGAAAACAAATTTTTGTCATAGTGCCCTGAAATATCAGAAGCCAAAATATTTAATGCTTTAAATGTATAGTTTTCACTAATATAAATCACCAGTATACTGTCAAAAGGAATTTTTAAGTATTTGGAGTTACTAATGCCAAATATGGAATTACTTTATGTATGATATTCAGAGTAGAAACAAATAGATGTTATGTGATAAAGATTTTATAGTATATTTCCCTTGTAGTACAAAGGAAGCGAAGGGTAAAATCAAAACATCCCCTAGGGTAGTAAATTGCACTAAACACACTCAGTCAAAATTATTGATCTGAAATACAGCATATTTTGAGGAAAATATTACCTGTAAAACTTTTATTTTTTTTTCTCGTATCTGTTGAATTTTCTTTGCAATGAACATAGGTTGAGAGGAAGAGGTGAAGGTCAAGTTTATGTAACTGAATCAACTGACTTGATGATTATTTTGGCTGTCCTCATGATTGATTCCTTTGTGTCATTCAGAATTAATCAGAAGAAAATTCAGGTAATCAGATCAGCTGAGCCGAGTCTGGTTCGATGACCATATGTGACATGGCTAAGGAATTATTTTCTTCACATGCCATGTCCATTGACCATCAACCAAAAGAAGAATCACTGGATTTTCCTCAGGGTACGGTGATTAAGGGGAGGAAAGGGGGCTTAGCATTAGCTGCATTTGAGTGCAAAGGAAACAACAACCATGACTTTTGCAAATGGTTGATATCACAGAGCTTGTTTTTAGAATATTGTGGGCCCATAATTTGAAAACAGAGCTCATGACTACATTATTTTCAATGAGAAAAACATTCCTCTGGAGTTTAATTATTTTATAAGTATCTCTGCTTTAGGAGAATCCATGTATCATAGAAAAATAAAGTGTTCTTGCTAATGTCATTTAAAAGGGATTCTTTATTATAAGAATTTACAAAAACATAAGCTTTGGTCAAGCACTGAGGTCATGAGATTTTGCAGATAAAATACAGGTCACCTAGTTAAACTTGAATTTGTGATGAACCACAATTTTTTTTTTGTACAGTGTGTTTTACACATAGCATGACATACACATATGCTGATATGTGTATTATTTATCTTATATTTACATTTAACTGGACATCTCTATTTTATCTGGCAAACTTCATTGGTACCCTCTATAACTATAACATGCTTTTTGTAATGTCTTTAAATAACTGCAATTTTAGCAGCAAGTATGTAAAACCAATTGAATGTCCTTTTAATGACCATCTTTAATTATTTGATTAGAGAAGGTTATAATTTAAAGGATGATAAATACAGATGAAAGCTCAACCATGTTTACTAAAAAAATTAGTAAGTATAGTTTGGAAAGGGGATGACACTAAGTAATGACTCTGGTAATTGTGCTGGAAAAATTTATAACAGTCACATAGTACTTTGTATTTCATTTGATATATTAGATGGGATTACTGCCATACCCTGAGAAGAAAAATATACCTTGTGGATATTTTGGTACCGAAGATGATAGAGTGAACTTGTTCAAGGAAATGTGGGAGTAGAGGAGGAAGCTCGGGGTTGGAGTTCATCAGAATCGCAATTACCCGAGTGGGTCGATGCTTTTTTTTTTTTTTAACAAAATAGATTTCAATAATTGAAGTCCAGGAGGAAACTACCTGGCTCATCTAAAATAATCTTCAAAATGCAAATACCCAAGTGATTTATGTCATTTTAAAACTCTGTATCTCCAATTAATGGCTATTCTCTGGATTATTTGGGGGGAAAACAGCTGGCTCTTGTAATTATTTTTATGGGATTTGGATCAATAAAAAGAAAACACTCTGTTCTTTTAAACAGTTCCTATGTACCTTCATATCAATTCAGTACCCACTCTCCCAATCCCGCCCCATGGCCCTTCAGCTATCATATCATTAACCCACTTTTAATCATAGTCTTTGTCTATAAAATTCTAAAAGGTCCAGTCAAGGATCCAAATAGTCATGCAGATATTCCAAATATCTTTTTTTAAGGAAACATCTGGTCTTTGGCCATGAGCATGCAAATTGTTTCTTTTTTTTTTTCTCTCATTATGGATACTTGGCTTTGTGTAGAAAAAGAATGAAATGCACAAGACCAAACAGTGCTTTAAAATATTGTCTGATGAAT